>NW_025334185.1:99018-220033 GCF_014858855.1 Bufo gargarizans | reverse complement strand
TGTTCGTCCATCACTACTGAGCACCAGGTGCTACTAACTTTTGATGTGATGGACAGTGCTTTATTTTATCACTGCAATTTGGGTATTGAGACTGTGGTCCACTGTGGATAGCAATTCATATTATTGCTTCCTCACAGGCCTTTACATACGGGCCATTTACATACGGGCCAATTTTTCCCAGTATCTTCCCCTTCTCCCATACTCTGTCCCTCTGGGACCAGTAGCTTCCTCACAACTATGAGGGCTAGTCTGGTTTACCTGTACGCCTAAGTCCGGAGGTATCTATATAATTGTTTAGCCTGTTTTTGGGCCCCAACCCCCTTTTTTACCTTTTGACTTTAAATATAGATTTGTTGTTTTATTTTAGTGTCCACAACAGGCAGTGATACCTTGTGTAACGCCCCAGAGGTGCATTACCACCTCTTACACCCCTATTATCTTCTATGGTTGATTTAGTGTCATCATATGTACTAATTTCCAGATCCTGCAAAATGTGTACAGCGCTGCCCATAATTATTCATACACCTGGCAAATATTGACTTATAGTTACTTTTATTCAACCAGCAAGTAATTTTTTGACGGGAAATGACATCGGTGTCTCCCAAAAGATAATAAGACGATGTACAAGAGGCATTATTGTGGGAAAAATACATTTCTCAGCTTTTATTTACATTTGAGCAAAAAGTGTCCAAAATTATTCCTACCCTTCTCAATAATCAATAGAAAAGCCTTTATCGGCTATTACAGCGATCAGACACTTCCTATAATCGCAGACCAGCTTTTTGCAGGTCTCCACAGGTATTTTTGCCCATTCATCTTTAGCAATGAGCTCCAAATCTTTCAGGTTGGAGGGTCTTCCTGCCATCACCCTGATCTTTAGCTCCTCCACAGATTCTCAGTTGGATTCCAGTCTCCAAAACGTTAATGTTGTTGTCTGCTCACCATTTCTTCACTACTTTTGCTGTGTGTTTTGGGTCATTGTCATGCTGAAATGTCCACTGGTGCCCAAGGCCACGTTTCTCTGCAGACGGCCTGATGTTGTCGTTGAGAATCCTCATGTATTGCTCTTTTTTCATGGTGCCGTTTACTGTGATTAGGTTCCCTGGTCCATTGGCTGAAAAACACCCCCAAAGCATTAGGTTCCCACCACCATGTTTGACAGTGGGGATGGTGTTCTTTGGGTTGAAGGCTTCTCCTTTTTTAAGCCAAATGAAGGAAACATCATTGTGACCAAACAATTACATTTTTGTTTCATCTGACCACAACACAGAAGTCTTCTTCTTTGTCCAGATGAGCTTTTGCAAAGGCCAAGCGAGCTTTTGTGTGCCTTATATGGGGAAGTGGCGTCCTCCTTGGTCTGCATCCGTGGAACCCAGCAGTGTGCAGTGTCCGTTGGATTGTCTGCCTTGAGACATTGACACCAGCAGAGCCCAGATTCCCCAGGATGGCCTTGGTGGTGACCCTTGGATTCTTTTTCACCTCTTTAACTATCCTCCTGGCAGCACAGGTGTCACTTTTGGCTTCCGACCACGTCCTCTGAGATTTTCCACAGTGCGGAACATCTTGTATTTTTTAATAATACTTTGCCCTGTAGCCACTGGAACTTGAAAACATTTAGAAATGGCCTTGTAGCCCTTTCCTGACTTGTGAGCAGCCACAATGTGCAGCCGCAGGTCCTCACTGAGCTCCTTGGTCTTAGCCATGACTGTCCACAAACCAACTGCAGAGAGCTGCTGTTTTTCACCTGTTGAGTTAATTAAAACAGCTGTTCCCAATGAATCAGGGTAATTAGGAGGCTTTAGAAGAGCTTGGACTATTTGGAATGGTATAGATTGAACTTTGGATTTTCCCACAGACTGTGACAGTTTGTGAAGGGTATGAATAATTTTGGACTGGACACTTTTTGCTCAAATGTAAATAAAAGCTGAGAAATGTATTTTTTCCACAATAATGCCTCTTGTACATCGTCTTATTAACTTTTGGGAGACACCGATGTAATTTCCCATCAAACAATTACTTGCTGGTTAAATAATAGTAACTTTAAGTCAATATTTGCCAGGGGTATGAATAATTATGGGCAGCACTGTATATTTATTTCTATGCAACTGTGATGTTTCATGTAATGTGCCTGGTTCACCAGCGAGCCCTGCAAATGCCAGCAGAGCACCATCAGCTCTGTTGGGCCTAGAGGCCAAGGCCTGGAGCCTCTGAAGCCAGGAGAAAAAGTTCCCTGGATTAAGATAAAGACAGAGACAGACTACGGCAAGTTAAGTACAGCAGAAAGAAAAAGTTCCCATTTAATACTGTCAGCACAGCAGATCTAGAGAGCATTTGATGTAGCAGAGCTGAGTGTGTTTGCCTGCCAGAATTTATGCCAAAGCCTGCTGGTAACCAAGATAAAGTTGGAAGACTGTTGCTTGATGAAAGTTTATTCAAGTAAAGCTTTAATCAAGTTCATGACAAGGTCTGGACTTAATTTATTTCATCATCCCCTTCACCAACCTCCCCTTTTGCTGCAGAGGACGGCCACGCTTGGGGTTCCAATGTATCCAGGTAGGAGCACCGTGACACGTGCACCGCCACATCTAAAGGTACATTATAGGCTACCCTTGCACTACTCTGGCATTCCTACACCTGGGTACCACCATATCACTAAAAGGGGGCCTTGTTCCCTTGTTGCTGCAAAGCAACTGGCGTCATGACAAACTCTTATAACATCTCAAAGGGATCCCATGGACATTAACCCATTATGCACTGCACTTGTATATAACATCCCAGAATAACCAGACTGTATATAACACCCACAGAATAACAGGACTGTATATAACACCCCAGAATAACAGGACTGTAAATAACACCCCAGAATAACAGGACTGTATATAACACCCCAGAATAACAGGACTGTATATAACACCCCAGAATAAGAGGACTGTATATAACACCCCAGAATAAGAGGACTGTATATAACACCCCAGAATAACAGGACTTTATATAACACCCCAGAATAGAAGGACTGTATATAACACCCCAGAATAACAGGACTGTATATAACATCCCAGAATAACAGGACTGTATATAACATCCCAGAATAACAGGACTGTATATAACACCCCAGAATAACAGGACTGTATATAACACCCCAGAATAACAGGACTGTATATAACACCCCAGAATAACAGGACTGTATATAACACCCCAGAATAACAGGACTGTATATAACACCCCAGAATAACAGGACTGTATATAACACCCCAGAATAACAGGACTGTATATAACATCCCAGAATAACAGGACTGTATATAACATCCCAGAATAACAGGACTGTATATAACACCCCAGAATAACAGGACTGTATATAACACCCCAGAATAACAGGACTGTATACAACACCCCAGAATAACAGGACTGTATATAACACCCCAGAATAACAGGACTGTATATAACACCCAGAATAACAGGACTGTATATAACACCCCAGAATAACAGGACTGTATATAACACCCAGAATAACAGGACTGTATATAACACCCAGAATAACAGGACTGTATATAACACCCCAGAATAGAAGGACTGTATATAACACCCCAGAATAACAGGACTGTATATAACACCCCAGAATAACAGGACTGTATATAACATCCCAGAATAACAGGACTGTATATAACACCCCAGAATAACAGGACTGTGTCTCATGTTCCTGTGTCCTTGCTTATAGCTGGTTAATATGCTCCTTTTACTTGGTTATTGTCTGATATATTAGATATAAGTATTTTTATTGATGGTTCTCACATCGTCCTGTTACCAGAGATATTTTACTCAGATGTCCTGGAAACTGGAAATAGGAAGACTGTACCTTTAGTATTATCTGCATCTTTGTACCTATAGTTGAGGATATTACCCTGAGACTGAGAAGAAGGGCCCGTCTTTCGACACCTTGTTTCGCTGAGTAGCGGTGATCCCACAAAAATGCTTGGGATAGCTGCTGGATTTCTTGTGCAGTGATCTGATTCATTTCTATGGGATCACCACTGCTCAGAGAACCTGGCCCTGATGGCTGTCCCACAACCAGTGTCTCTGTGTACCTGTACCCTAAGTGGTGCAGGAGTCGTGGGACTATTCCAGAGGTCAAGAAGACGTCTGAACCTATTCACATTCTGATGCCACTTCTTGTCCAGGAACAAGTTGTCACCTCTGATTCCTCCATCGGTGGAGATGTCCACCCTCAGACTGCATATCCCACCTTTCAGGAGGACAATGAAGACATTGAAGTCTTGGTTAGGTCTCATCATATTGCGGAAGAAGACTGAACATTTATTGGCTGTGAAGAAGGAGGCGGCGGGCACGGTATCTTGGAGCGTGAGCATGGTGCCCGGAGCACCCCACGGGGACGTAGAGCAGACCGGCGCTGCCCTGACCCCGTGCTGCGTCAATCCTTGCCAGTCATCAGTGCTGCAACAGCGCCATGAATGACCGCCAATGTGGCCAATAACAAATCATTTGGACTTTTTGAAAGCCAGTCTGCCATGTGTGCGTCTGCAGTTACGCAACCACTGAATTTAGTGGCCTTTCAAGAAACAGCATGGCCAAATGATAATGGCGCGGCTGTAATCGTATGTGAAGATGCTGCAGAATAAATAAAAAAACTTTAGATCTAATTCAGATGGCCGTATGCTGTCCGCAAAAATGGGGATCCGTTTTTTTTGCGGATTAGATGCAGATCTTTTTACTTCTACGGGGCCATTTTCTTCTGTTGTTACGGCTCCGCAAAACAAATAAAACATGTCCTATACATGGATGTGGCCCCATTGAAGTCTATGGGTCGGCACAAATGCAGAATGCAATCCGTTCTTTTGCGGACATGCTGAACTGTCCGCAAAAAAACAAAACAGCATTTTTGCATACAGCCTACGGCCGTCTGAATGAGCCCGTATGTGAAGTGTTATATACCCCTGTTTAATCATCCTCCAATAGTAAACCTTAATAAGGATGATTAACCACTTCCCTACCGCCGTATGACTATATACATTGGCGGTATTGTCTTTAAAAACTTCAGACACCCGGACAATTTTTTGTGTCTTAATCTGCCCCCCCAAAAATTAATACAATGTCAAAATGTCATACACACAGAATTGGTACCAAAAAAAAAAAAAAAGCTGTAGAGCACCCCATAAAAAAATGGGACCTCGCACACGGGGGTCAGAATATGGCGATGCAAAGGAAAAAATGTTTTACAAAGTTTTTATTTTTTTCCGGTATTAAAGCTAAGTCATCTAAGGGGCAATCTATTTATTATTGTTTTATATTATTTATTTTTTCACTGGGACAGGATACGACGTCATGCGTTCCAGTGCACGCCGCCTAGCACATGATGGGGCTTTGAGTATGTACAGCAAGTAAGTGGAGCCCTGTATATTTCACCTGGTGGTTAGTTTTAATTACTGATAGGGTATAAACAGGCAGCTAGCACAGTACCTCGTTATCCACTGAGGAAGCGAGAGCGAAACACGCGTCGGGGCTGAAGTTACACTGGTCGGTATGTGATTGATTGACTACCTGTTGTGGATCTAGGTTACTCTCTGTTACCTCAGTTCGGGTGTCCTTTTATGTTGAGGCCGTATCTCCAAACCTTATTGGTTAGCACTTGCACTTCATATTATTCGGGGTGGTCAGACATACACCATTTGGTGTAATGATTTATATACCTGGGGATACTGAGACTACTTATAGTATCATACGGTGCTAGTACAGCCCCACTGTGCTTCTGGGTTGTTTTTGTAAGCCGCCGCTATTGATCCTAATATTTTATCTTTTTATTGTATATTATGTACTAATAAAGTCTTGATTATGTTTACTAAGGATGTTCTGTGTGTGATTCTATAGTGCGGTGGAAGACATGAAAGATGTAGCGGCGAGGGGAAAGTTCCACCTGCTGCAGCAGAAGTCTCAAAAAGGGAAGTAGCTCATAGTGGCAACAGTTAATACCGCAGGCTTACATTCTGTACATGGAAAAACATTACACAAGTGACCAATGGGCGAGTGTGACACATGGGGTGCACCCTCTTACACCATGTTGTTTTACACCCAGCTTTTTAGAGTCCTGAAGCCGAGATCTGCCCAGGTTTGCAGTGATTCATCCTTCAGTATCATATCAGGCATAGTCTTCTCCGCCTTGTCGGGTATATAAAGCAAATGCTTTATATAAATGTAAAAAAAAAATATCGGGTCAAAAGAAAAATTATGCAAACTATATTGACCCGTGAGACGGACATAAACATCTCAAAAAGAGTTCAATCAAGAACCTGATTATTTTGTGCAATCAGTAAAACAGGGTACATAACTCTTTAAACTTATGAAAAAGCACAACAGCCTGTTCATGGTTTCTCCTATTTGGTGAATCCCTGATATCCCAGTATCGGTGATAAGACCTCGCCGTAATCCCTGACACCTCCTGCAAACAACCGAAGCCTTGATCGTGGCCCTAACCTATGCTTCGACATATATATATCTGTTCATACCAGTAATCCCAGTATATGCAATTTACTGGAGTGCAACCTTATTCCATACACCCTTCTCTGGGAGAGACCTATAGCTTGCTAAATCCTGAAGTCTCTGCTACATGAATAGTATGAAAAAAGTGCAGTAAAGACTGACATATCAGGGAGGGAGTGAGAGCGAGCAGATTCTGTGTGATTCAGATCTATGGAAAGCTGGGTGGAACCTCTGTAGGCTCGTGTGTGTAGGGATGGTAAAAGCTTTCCGACCTTCATCCTTTTGTTACAGTATTGGCTCCATATGGCAGCAACCTGAGGCCGCCATCTCTGTCACCTCTGTCTTCACCAAGTCCTGCTCACACCGCGGAGGGTCCACAAGACTCCATGATCAGTGGGACAATAGTGAACTGCTCGTCCCTGAAGTCTCCTTATTTCTGTACGTCTGAGGTTACAGGACTGAGCTCTTCAGGATGGATCCCAGCGCCAGGAGGATGGCGGCGTAGCTGGACTTGACGATGGCGCCGCCGCTGACGTTACACAGGTCGGTGGAGCAGCAAGAGACGGAGCTGGAGATGCCGAGGATGTTAGTGCTGGAAGGAGAACACAACGATGCACAATCCTTATTGATGTTAGAGAATGAAATCCCAGCTGCAGGGAAACACAAAACGAGTCACGTGACTATTCAATAAAAGAGGCGGGGCTGTGACAACCTGTCATTATCAGCCTGGTATATAATTACATATTGGCAGTAACTGGAGTCAGGTGTCGGCTGTAACAACTCGGGGCCCCGGGGTCATAAAACTGAGATACTGAACTCACCTATGGTGACGGACGCCACCGAGGTCTGACAATACGTATCCCCAATAGTGCAGTACCCCTCTGCCAGGCAGTCGTCGTTGGAAGATTCCGATACACAGGTATAGCACTGTAGAGAGAGAGCTGCGGATACGGGGCAGATACAGGTCACATGTAGTCATGTATCTAAGCCTGATATGTGTGATACCGTCTACTGAGGTAAGTATCTAATCCCACCATGTGTGAAACTGTCTGCTAAAATGTGTATCTAATCCTATTCTGTGTGATACTGTCTGCTGAGCTGTGTATCTAATCCTATCCTGTGTGAAACTGTCTGCTGAGCTGTGTATCTAATCCTATCATGTGTGATACTGTCTGCTGAGCTGTGTATCTAATCCTATCCTGTGTGATACTGTCTGCTGAGCTGTGTATCTAATCCTATCCTGTGTGATACTGTCTGCTGAGCTGTGTATCTAATCCTATCATGTGTGATACTGTCTGCTGAGCTGTGTATCTAATCCTGTCCTGTGTGATACTGTCTGCTGAGCTGTGTATCTAATCCTATCATGTGTGATACTGTCTGCTGAGCCGTGTATCTAATCCCATCCTGTGTGATACAGCCTGCTGAGCTGTGTATCTAATCCTGTCCTGTGTGATACTGTCTGCTGAGCTGTGTATCTAATCCTATCATGTGTGATACCGTCTGCTGAGCTGTGTATCTAATCCTATCCTGTGTGATACTGTCTGCTGAGTTGTGTATCTTACCCAGTATACAAGCAGTCCACACAGCACTACACCCCCCATCATTCTAGCAGTGCACCCATCCTGTAGGGTCTTACCTGTGGCGGCACAGAGGGCGATCACCAGGAGGAGGCTCGTGTACGCTGCCATTGTGAGCGGAGTGATGTCTGACCGGCAGCCTCCTCCTCTATATATACAGGACTTTGTGTATGTAGAAAAAGGTTTCCATGAAAACCTCATTATACCAAAAACACTCCATGTAAAGGAATAAGGAGTGGAAACTACAGGAATGCACAACACAACGTCAGACTGTCTCCTAACAACTTCTACATGTGCAGACAATACATGTTACTAAACACTTACATGACCACTACAAGCAACCAGAATAACAGGACTGTATATAACACCCCACAATAACAGGACTGTATATAACACCCCGGAATAACAGGACTGTATATAACACCCCAGAATAACAGGACTGTATATAACACCCCACAATAACAGGACTGTATATAACACCCCACAATAACAGGACTGTATATAACACCCCACAATAACAGGACTGTATATAACACCCCACAATAACAGGACTGTATATAACACCCCACAATAACAGGACTGTATATAACACCCCAGAATAACAGGACTGTATATAACACCCCAGAATAACAGGACTGTATATAACACCCCAGAATAACAGGATGTCACGGCTGTAAGTGAGCAACAAGAGCGTACACAGAGAATAGCAACTGACCGGACCCAAACTAAGGAGGATAAAGGGTGACCCCTGCCAGACCCTAAAAGCTCTCCCTAAGCTGCTATGCCCATGTCCGGATCCAAATGGTGGATCGAGACATGCCCGCGTACCTGAGGCTGAAGACCGCTGAAACCCCTACAATAGTGGAAGGGGCACGGCCACCGGTGCCCTGCTCAGTATATGGACGGAACCGGGGTCGCCTCGGATCCAGTCAGCAAGTGAAACAGAAACACTCAATGTCTGAACACTTAACTGAGGTGCTGCAGCCGCAGTGAAAACAGATTCAAAGTCAGCAGACGATATCCGAAGTACTTGCATCAGCAGAACACAGATCCAGTGAAGAGAAGTCACACAGGTGAAGACACTCAAGCGAGAGATACAGCTCAAAATGAAGAGTATAATCTGCACCTCTACAAAGGAGGAGGGGTGATTTAAAGGCAGCGAAATCAAACACAGGAGGGACAGCTGGGAGGAAGGAAACCGAAAGTAAAGACCTCATCACAGAGGCGGAGAAACAGGGAAGAGAACTCCTCCAAGCTCTAGTAGTGACATCATCACAGGGGTGTGGAAACAGAGCTGTGAGAACGTCTCAAAGCTCTGGTAGTGACACAGGACTGTATATAACACCCGAGAATAACAGGACTGTATATAACACCCCAGAATAACAGGACTATATATAACACCCGAGAATAACAGGACTGTATATAACATCCCAGAATAACAGGACTGTATACAGCACCCCAGAATAACAGGACTGTATATAACACCCGAGAATAACAGGACTGTATATAACACCCCAGAATAACAGGACTGTGTATAACACCCCGGAATAACAGGACTGTGTATAACACCCCGGAATAACAGGACTGTGTATAACACCCCGGAATAACAGGACTGTATATAACACCCCAGAATAACAGGACTGTATATAACACCCCAGAATAACAGGACTGTCTATAACACCCCAGAATAACAGGACTGTATATAACACCCCAGAATAACAGGACTGTATATAACACCCCAGAATAACAGGACTGTATATAACACCCCAGAATAACAGGACTGTATATAACACCCCAGAATAACAGGACTGTATATAACACCCCGGAATAACAGGACTGTGTATAACACCCCGGAATAACAGGACTGTGTATAACACCCCGGAATAACAGGACTGTATATAACACCCCAGAATAACAGGACTGTATATAACACCCCAGAATAACAGGACTGTATATAACACCCCGGAATAACAGGACTGTATATAACACCCCGGAATAACAGGACGGTATATAACATCCCAGAATAACAGGACTGTATATAACATCCCAGAATAAGAGGACTGTATATAGCATCCCAGAATAACAGGACTGTATATAACCTCCCAGAATAACAGGACTGTATATAACACCCCAGAGTAACAGGACTGTATATAACACCCCAGAGTAACAGGACTGTATATAACACCCCAGAATAACAGGACTGTACATAACATCCCACAATAACAGGACTGTATATAACATCCCAGAATAACAGCACTGTATATAACACCCCACAATAACAGGACTGTATATAACACCCCACAATAACAGGACTGTATATAACACCCCACAATAACAGGACTGTATATAACACCCCAGAATAACAGGACTGTATATAACACCCCACAATAACAGGACTGTATATATCACCCCACAATAACAGGACTGTATATAACACCCCACAATAACAGGACTGTATATAACACCCCACAATAACAGGACTGTATATAACATCCCAGAATAACAGGACTGTATATAACACCCCAGAATAACAGGACTGTATATAACATCCCAGAATAACAGGACTGTATGTAACACCCCAGAATAACATGACTGTATATAACACCCCAGAATAACAGGACTGTATATAACATCCCAGAATAACAGGACTGTATATAACATCCCAGAATAACAGGACTGTATATAACACCCCAGAATAACAGGACTGTATATAACACCCCAGAATAACAGGACTGTATATAACACCCCAGAATAACAGGACTGTATATAACACCTCAGAATAACAGGACTGTATATAACACCTCAGAATAACAGGACTGTATATAACACCCCAGAATAACAGGACTGTGTATAACACCCCGGTATAACAGGACTGTATATAACACCCTAGAATAACAGGACTGTATATAACACCCGAGAATAACAGGACTGTATATAACACCCGAGAATAACAGGACTGTATATAACACCCAGAATAACAGGACTGTATATAACACCCCAGAATAACAGGACTGTATATAACACCCCAGAATAACAGGACTGTATATAACACCCCAGAATAACAGGACTGTATATAACACCCCAGAATAACAGGACTGTATATAACACCCCGGAATAACAGGACTGTATATAACACCCCAGAATAACAGGACTGTATATAACACCCCACAATAACAGGACTGTATATAACACCCCAGAATAACAGGATGTCACGGCTGTAAGTGAGCAACAAGAGCGTACACAGAGAATAGCAACTGACCGGACCCAAACTAGGGAGGATAAAGGGTGACCCCTGCCAGACCCTAAAAGCTCTCCCTAAGCTGCTATGCCCATGTCCGGATCCAAATGGTGGATCGAGACATGCCCGCGTACCTGAGGCTGAAGACCGCTGAAACCCCTACAATAGTGGAAGGGGCACGGCCACCGGTGCCCTGCTCAGTATATGGACGGAACCGGGGTCGTCTCGGATCCAGTCAGCAAGTGAAACAGAAACACTTAATGTCTGAACACTTAACTGAGGTGCTGCAGCCGCAGTGAAAACAGATCCAAAGTCAGCAGACGATATCCGAAGTACTTGCATCAGCAGAACACAGATCCAGTGAAGAGAAGTCACACAGGTGAAGACACTCAAGCGAGAGATACAGCTTAAAATGAAGAGTATAATCTGCACCTCTACAAAGGAGGAGGGGTGATTTAAAGGCAGCGAAATCAAACACAGGAGGGACAGCTGGGAGGAAGGAAACCGAAAGTAAAGAAATCATCACAGAGGTGGAGAAACAGGGAAGAGAACTCCTCCAAGCTCTAGTAGTGACATCATCACAGGGGTGTGGAAACAGAGCTGTGAGAACATCTCAAAGCTCTGGTAGTGACACAGGACTGTATATAACACCCGAGAATAACAGGACTGTATATAACACCCCAGAATAACAGGACTGTGTATAACACCCCAGAATAACAGGACTGTGTATAACACCCCAGAATAACAGGACTGTATATAATACCCCAGAATAACAGGACTGTGTATAACACCCCGGAATAACAGGACTGTGTATAACACCCCGGAATAACAGGACTGTATATAACACCCCAGAATAACAGGACTGTATTTAACACCCCAGAATAACAGGACTGTATATAACACCCCGGAATAACAGGACTGTATATAACACCCCGGAATAACAGGACTGTATATAACATCCCAGAATAACAGGACTGTATATAACACCCCAGAATAAGAGGACTGTATATAACATCCCAGAATAAGAGGACTGTATATAGCATCCCAGAATAACAGGACTGTATATAACCTCCCAGAATAACAGGACTGTATATAACACCCCAGAGTAACAGGACTGTATATTTCACCCCAGAATAACAGGACTGTATATAACACCCCACAATAACAGGACTGTATATAACACCCCACAATAACAGGACTGTATATAACACCCCAGAATAACAGGACTGTATATAACACCCCAGAATAACAGGACTGTATATAACACCCCAGAATAACAGGACTGTATATAACACCCCAGAATAACAGGACTGTGTCTCATGTTCCTGTATCCTTGTTTATAGCTGGTTAATATGCTCCTTTTACTTGCTTATTGTCTGATATATTAGATATAAGTATTTTTATTGATGGTTCTCACATCGTCCTGTTACCAGAGATATTTTACTCAGATGTCCTGGAAACTGGAAATAGGAAGACTGTACCTTTAGTATTATCTGCATCTTTGTACCTATAGTTGAGGATATTACCCTGAGACTGAGAAGAAGGGCCCGTCTTTCGACACCTTGTTTCGCTGAGTAGCGGTGATCCCACAAAAATGCTTGGGATAGCTGCTGGATTTCTTGTGCAGTGATCCAATTCATTTCTATGGGATCACCACTGCTCAGAGAACCTGGCCCTGATGGCTGTCCCACAACCAGTGTCTCTGTGTACCTGTACCCTAAGTGGTGCAGGAGTCGTGGGACTATTCCAGAGGTCAAGAAGACGTCTGAACCTATTCACATTCTGATGCCACTTCTTGTCCAGGAACAAGTTGTCACCTCTGATTCCTCCATCGGTGGAGATGTCCACCCTCAGACTGCATATCCCACCTTTCAGGAGGACAATGAAGACATTGATGCATATTTGAAAACATTTGAAGTCTTGGTTAGGTCTCATCATATTGCGGAAGAAGACTGAACATTTATTGGCTGTGAAGAAGGAGGCGGCGGGCACGGTATCTTGGAGCGTGAGCATGGTGCCCGGAGCACCCCACGGGGACGTAGAGCAGACCGGCGCTGCCCTGACCCCGTGCTGCGTCAATCCTTGCCAGTCATCAGTGCTGCAACAGCGCCATGAATGACCGCCAATGTGGCCAATAACAAATCATTTGGACTTTTTGAAAGCCAGTCTGCCATGTGTGCGTCTGCAGTTACGCAACCACTGAATTTAGTGGCCTTTCAAGAAACAGCATGGCCAAATGATAATGGCGCGGCTGTAATCGTATGTGAAGATGCTGCAGAATAAATAAAAAAACTTTAGATCTAATTCAGATGGCCGTATGCTGTCCGCAAAAATGGGGATCCGTTTTTTTTGCGGATTAGATGCAGATCTTTTTACTTCTACGGGGCCATTTTCTTCTGTTGTTACGGCTCCGCAAAACAAATAAAACATGTCCTATACATGGATGTGGCCCCATTGAAGTCTATGGGTCGGCACAAATGCAGAATGCAATCCGTTCTTTTGCGGACATGCTGAACTGTCCGCAAAAAAACAAAACAGCATTTTTGCATACAGCCTACGGCCGTCTGAATGAGCCCGTATGTGAAGTGTTATATACCCCTGTTTAATCATCCTCCAATAGTAAACCTTAATAAGGATGATTAACCACTTCCCTACCGCCGTATGACTATATACATTGGCGGTATTGTCTTTAAAAACTTCAGACACCCGGACAATTTTTTGTGTCTTAATCTGCCCCCCCAAAAATTAATACAATGTCAAAATGTCATACACACAGAATTGGTACCAAAAAAAAAAAAAAAAGCTGTAGAGCACCCCATAAAAAAATGGGACCTCGCACACGGGGGTCAGAATATGGCGATGCAAAGGAAAAAATGTTTTACAAAGTTTTTATTTTTTTCCGGTATTAAAGCTAAGTCATCTAAGGGGCAATCTATTTATTATTGTTTTATATTATTTATTTTTTCACTGGGACAGGATACGACGTCATGCGTTCCAGTGCACGCCGCCTAGCACATGATGGGGCTTTGAGTATGTACAGCAAGTAAGTGGAGCCCTGTATATTTCACCTGGTGGTTAGTTTTAATTACTGATAGGGTATAAACAGGCAGCTAGCACAGTACCTCGTTATCCACTGAGGAAGCGAGAGCGAAACACGCGTCGGGGCTGAAGTTACACTGGTCGGTATGTGATTGATTTACTACCTGTTGTGGATCTAGGTTACTCTCTGTTACCTCAGTTCGGGTGTCCTTTTATGTTGAGGCCGTATCTCCAAACCTTATTGGTTAGCACTTGCACTTCATATTATTCGGGGTGGTCAGACATACACCATTTGGTGTAATGATTTATATACCTGGGGATACTGAGACTACTTATAGTATCATACGGTGCTAGTACAGCCCCACTGTGCTTCTGGGTTGTTTTTGTAAGCCGCCGCTATTGATCCTAATATTTTATCTTTTTATTGTATATTATGTACTAATAAAGTCTTGATTATGTTTACTAAGGATGTTCTGTGTGTGATTCTATAGTGCGGTGGAAGACATGAAAGATGTAGCGGCGAGGGGAAAGTTCCACCTGCTGCAGCAGAAGTCTCAAAAAGGGAAGTAGCTCCTAGTGGCAAGAGTTAATACCGCAGGCTTACATTCTGTACATGGAAAAACACAAGTGACTAACGGGCGAGTGTGACACATGTGGTGCACCCTCTTACACCATGTTGTTTTACACCCAGCTTTTTAGAGTCCTGAAGCCGAGATCTGCCCAGGTTTGCAGTGATTCATCCTTCAGTATCATATCAGGCATAGTCTTCTCCGCCTTGTCGGGTATATAAAGCAAATGCTTTATATAAATGTAAAAAAAAAATATCGGGTCAAAAGAAAAATTATGCAAACTATATTGACCCGTGAGACGGACATAAACATCTCAAAAAGAGTTCAATCAAGAACCTGATTATTTTGTGCAATCAGTAAAACAGGGTACATAACTCTTTAAACTTATGAAAAAGCACAACAGCCTGTTCATGGTTTCTCCTATTTGGTGAGGTCCGGATATCCCAGTATCGGTGATAATAGCTCGCCGTAATCCCTGACACCTCCTGCAAACAACCGTAGCCTTGATCGTGGCCCTAACCTATGTTTCGACATATATATATCTGTTCATACCAGTAATCCCAGTATATGCAATTTACTGGAGTGCAACCTTATTCCATACACCCTTCTCTGGGAGAGACCTATAGCTTGCTAAATCCTGAAGTCTCTGCTACATGAATAGTATGAAAAAAGTGCAGTAAAGACTGACATATCAGGGAGGGAGTGAGAGCGGGCAGATTCTGCGTGATTCAGATCTATGGAAAGCTGGGTGGAACCTCTGTAGGCTCGTGTGTGTAGGGATGGTAAAAGCTTTCCGACCTTCATCCTTTTGTTACAGTATGGGCTCCACATGGCAGCAACCTGAGGCCGCCATCTCTGTCACCTCTGTCTTCACCAAGTCCTGCTCACACCGCGGAGGGTCCACAAGACTCCATGACCAGTGGGACAATAGTGAACTGCTCGTCCCTGAAGTCTCCTTATTTCTGTACGTCTGAGGTTACAGGACTGAGCTCTTCAGGATGGATCCCAGCGCCAGGAGGATGGCGGCGTAGCTGGACTTGACGATGGCGCCGCCGCTGACGTTACACAGGTCGGTGGAGCAGCAAGAGACGGAGCTGGAGATGCCGAGGATGTTAGTGCTGGAAGGAGAACACAACGATGCACAATCCTTATTGATGTTAGAGAATGAAATCCCAGCTGCAGGGAAACACGAAACGAGTCACGTGACTATTCAATAAAAGAGGCGGGGCTGTGACAACCTGTCATTATCAGCCTGGTATATAATTACATATTGGCAGTAACTGGAGTCAGGTGCCGGCTGTAACAACTCGGGGCCCCGGGGTCATAAAACTGAGATACTGAACTCACCTATGGTGACGGACGCCACCGAGGTCTGACAATACGTATCCCCAATAGTGCAGTACCCCTCTGCCAGGCAGTCGTCGTTGGAAGATTCCGATACACAGGTATAGCACTGTAGAGAGAGAGCTGCGGATACGGGGAAGATACAGGTCACATGTAGTCATGTATCTAAGCCTGATATGTGTGATACCGTCTACTGAGGTAAGTATCTAATCCCACCATGTGTGAAACTGTCTGCTAAAATGTGTATCTAATCCTATCCTGTGTGATACTGTCTGCTGAGCTGTGTATCTAATCCTATCCTGTGTGATACTGTCTGCTGAGCTGTGTATCTAATCCTGTCCTGTGTGATACTGTCTGCTGAGCTGTGTATCTAATCCTATCCTGTGTGATACTGTCTGTTGAGCTGTGTATCTAATCCTATCATGTGTGATACTGTCTGCTGAGCTGTGTATCTAATCCTATCCTGTGTGATACTGTCTGCTGAGCTGTGTATCTAATCCTATCCTGTGTGATACTGTCTGCTGAGCTGTGTATCTAATCCTATCATGTGTGATACTGTCTGCTGAGCTGTGTATCTAATCCTTTCCTGTGTGATACTGTCTGCTGATCTGTGTATCTAATCCTATCATGTGTGAAACTGTCTGCTGAGCTGTGTATCTAATCCTATCATGTGTGATACAGTCTGCTGAGCCGTGTATCTAATCCTATCCTGTGTGATACTGTCTGCTGAGCTGTGTATCTAATCCTATCCTGTGTGATACTGTCTGCTGAGCTGTGTATCTAATCCTATCATGTGTGATACTGTCTGCTGAGCTGTGTATCTAATCTTATCCTGTGTGATACTGTCTGCTGAGCTGTGTATCTAATCTTATCCTGTGTGATACTGTCTGCTGAGCTGTTTATCTAATCCTATTCTGTGTGATACTGTCTGCTGAGCTGTGTATCTAATCCTATCCTGTGTGATACTGTCTGCTGAGCTGTGTATCTAATCCTATTATGTATGATACTGTCTGCTGAGCTGTGTATCTAATCCTATCCTGTGTGATACTGTCTGCTGAGCCGTGTATCTAATCCTATCCTGTGTGATACTGTCTGCTGAGCTGTGTATCTAATCCTATCCTGTGTGATACTGTCTGCTGAGCTGTGTATCTAATCCTATCCTGTGTGATACTGTCTGCTGGGCTGTGTATCTAATCTTATCCTGAGTGATACTGTCTGCTGAGCTGTGTATCTAATCCCATCATGTGTGATACTGTCTGCTGAGCTGTGTATCTAATCCTATCATGTGTGATACTGTCTGCTGAGCTGTGTATCTAATCCTATTCTGTGTGATACTGTCTGCTGAGCTGTGTATCTAATCCTATCCTGTGTGATACTGTCTGCTGAGCTGTGTATCTAATCTTATCCTGAGTGATACTGTTTGCTGAGCTGTGTATCTGATCCTATCCTGTGTGATACTGTCTGCTGAGCTGTGTATCTAATCCTATTATGTGTGATACTGTCTGCTGAGCTGTGTATCTAATCCTATCCTGTGTGATACTGTCTGCTGAGCTGTGTATCTAATCCTGTCCTGTGTGATACTGTCTGCTGAGCTGTGTATCTAATCCTATCCTGTGTGATACTGTCTGCTGAGCTGTGTATCTAATCCTATCCTGTGTGATACTGTCTGCTGAACTGTGTATCTAATCCTGTCCTGTGTGATACTGTCTGCTGAGCTGTGTATCTAATCCTATCCTGTGTAATACTGTCTGCTGAACTGTGTATCTAATCCTGTCCTGTGTGATACTGTCTGCTGAGCTGTGTATCTAATCCTATCATGTGTGATACCGTCTGCTGAGTTGTGTATCTTACCCAGTATACAAGCAGTCCACACAGCACTACACCCCCCCATCATTCTAGCAGTGCACCCATCCTGCAGGGTCTTACCTGTGGCGGCACAGAGGGCGATCACCAGGAGGAGGCTCGTGTACGCTGCCATTGTGAGCGGAGTGATGTCTGACCGGCAGCCTCCTCCTCTATATATACAGGACTTTGTGTATGTAGAAAAAGGTTTCCATGAAAACCTCATTATACCAAAAACACTCCATGTAAAGGAATAAGGAGTGGAAACTACAGGAATGCACAACGCAACGTCAGACTGTCTCCTAACAACTTCTACATGTGCAGACAATACATGTTACTAAACACTCACATGACCACTACAAGCAACCAGAATAACAGGACTGTATATAACACCCCACAATAACAGGACTGTATATAACATCCCGGAATAACAGGACTGTATATAACACCCCAGAATAACAGGACTGTATATAACACCCCAGAATAACAGGACTGTATATAACACCCTAGAATAACAGGACTGTATATAACACCCCAGAATAACAGGATGTCACAGCTGTAAGTGAGCAACAAGAGCGTACACAGAGAATAGCAACTGACCGGACCCAAACTAGGGAGGATAAAGGGTGACCCCTGCCAGACCCTAAAAGCTTTCCCTAAGCTGCTATGCCCATGTCCGGATCCAAATGGTGGATCGAGACATGCCCGCGTACCTGAGGCTGAAGACCGCTGAAACCCCTACAATAGTGGAAGGGGCACGGCCACCGGTGCCCTGCTCAGTATATGGACGGAACCGGGGTCGCCTCGGATCCAGTCAGCAAGTGAAACAGAAACACTCAATGTCTGAACACTTAACTGAGGTGCTGCAGCCGCAGTGAAAACAGATTCAAAGTCAGCAGACGATATCCGAAGTACTTGCATCAGCAGAACACAGATCCAGTGAAGAGAAGTCACACAGGTGAAGACACTCAAGCGAGAGATACAGCTCAAAATGAAGAGTATAATCTGCACCTCTACAAAGGAGGAGGGGTGATTTAAAGGCAGCGAAATCAAACACAGGAGGGACAGCTGGGAGGAAGGAAACCGAAAGTAAAGACCTCATCACAGAGGCGGAGAAACAGGGAAGAGAACTCCTCCAAGCTCTAGTAGTGACATCATCACAGGGGTGTGGAAACAGAGCTGTGAGAACGTCTCAAAGCTCTGGTAGTGACACAGGACTGTATATAACACCCCAGAATAACAGGACTGTATATAACACCCCAGAATAACAGGACTGTATATAACACCCCGGAATAACAGGACTGTATATAACACCCCAGAATAACAGGACTGTATATAACACCCCAGAATAACAGGACTGTATATAACACCCCGGAATAACAGGACTGTATATAACACCCCGGAATAACAGGACTGTATATAACATCCCGGAATAACAGGACTGTATATAACATCCCAGAATAAGAGGACTGTATATAGCATCCCAGAATAACAGGACTGTATATAACCTCCCAGAATAACAGGACTGTATATAACACCCCAGAGTAACAGGACTGTATATAACACCCCACAATAACAGGACTGTATATAACATCCCAGAATAACAGGACTGTATATAACACCCCAGTATAACAGGACTGTATATAACACCCCAGAATAACAGGACTGTATATAACACCCCACAATAACAGGACTGTATATAACACCCCACAATAACAGGACTGTATATAACACCCCACAATAACAGGACTGTATATAACATCCCAGAATAACAGGACTGTATATAACACCCCACAATAACAGGACTGTATATAACACCCCAGAATAACAGGACTGTATATAACATCCCAGAATAACAGGACTGTATATAACACCCCAGAATAACATGACTGTATATAACACCCCAGAATAACAGGACTGTATATAACATCCCAGAATAACAGGACTGTATATAACACCCCAGAATAACAGGACTGTATATAACACCCCAGAATAACAGGACTGTATATAACACCCCAGAATAACAGGACTGTATATAACACCTCAGAATAACAGGACTGTATATAACACCTCAGAATAACAGGACTGTATATAACACCCCAGAATAACAGGACTGTGTATAACACCCCGGAATAACAGGACTGTATATAACACCCCGGAATAACAGGACTGTATATAACACCCTAGAATAACAGGACTGTATATAACACCCCAGAATAACAGGACTGTATATAACACCCGAGAATAACAGGACTGTATATAACACCCGAGAATAACAGGACTGTATATAACACCCCAGAATAACAGGACTGTGTATAACACCCCGGAATAACAGGACTGTGTATAACACCCCGGAATAACAGGACTGTATATAACACCCCAGAATAACAGGACTGTATATAACACCCCAGAATAAGAGGACTGTATATAACACCCCACAATAACAGGACTGTATATAACATCCCAGAATAACAGGACTGTATATAACATCCCACAATAACAGGACTGTATATAACACCCCACAATAACAGGACTGTATATAACATCCCGGAATAACAGGACTGTATATAACACCCCACAATAACAGGACTGTATATAACACCCCAGAATAAGAGGACTGTATATAACACCCCACAATAACAGGACTGTATATAACATCCCAGAATAATAGGACTGTATATAACACCCCAGAATAACAGGACTGTATATAACACCCCAGAATAACAGGACTGTATATAACACCCCAGAATAACAGGACTGTATATAACACCTCCGAATAACAGGACTGTATATAACACCTCAGAATAACAGGACTGTTTCTAACACCCTAGAATAACAGGACTGTGTATAACACCCCGGAATAACAGGACTGTATATAACACCCCGGAATAACAGGACTGTATATAACAACCTTGAATAACAGGACTGTATATAACACCCCAGAATAACAGGACTGTATATAACACCCCAGAATAACAGGACTGTATATAACATCCCAGAATAACAGGACAGTATATAACACCCCAGAATAACAGGACTGTATATAACACCCCAGAATAACAGGACTGTATATAACACCCCAGAATAACAGGACTGTATATAACACCTCAGAATAACAGGACTGTATATAACACCTCAGAATAACAGGACTGTATATAACACCCCAGAATAACAGGACTGTGTATAACACCCCGGAATAACAGGACTGTATATAACACCCCGGAATAACAGGACTGTATATAACACCCTAGAATAACAGGACTGTATATAACACCCCAGAATAACAGGACTGTATATAACACCCGAGAATAACAGGACTGTATATAACACCCGAGAATAACAGGACTGTATATAACACCCCAGAATAACAGGACTGTGTATAACACCCCGGAATAACAGGACTGTGTATAACACCCCGGAATAACAGGACTGTATATAACACCCCAGAATAACAGGACTGTATATAACACCCCAGAATAAGAGGACTGTATATAACACCCCACAATAACAGGACTGTATATAACATCCCAGAATAACAGGACTGTATATAACATCCCACAATAACAGGACTGTATATAACACCCCACAATAACAGGACTGTATATAACATCCCGAAATAACAGGACTGTATATAACACCCCACAATAACAGGACTGTATATAACACCCCAGAATAAGAGGACTGTATATAACACCCCACAATAACAGGACTGTATATAACATCCCAGAATAATAGGACTGTATATAACACCCCAGAATAACAGGACTGTATATAACACCCCAGAATAACAGGACTGTATATAACACCCCAGAATAACAGGACTGTATATAACACCTCAGAATAACAGGACTGTATATAACACCTCAGAATAACAGGACTGTTTCTAACACCCTAGAATAACAGGACTGTGTATAACACCCCGGAATAACAGGACTGTATATAACACCCCGGAATAACAGGACTGTATATAACAACCTTGAATAACAGGACTGTATATAACACCCCAGAATAACAGGACTGTATATAACACCCGAGAATAACAGGACTGTATATAACACCCGAGAATAACAGGACTGTATATAACACCCCAGAATAACAGGACTGTGTATAACACCCCGGAATAACAGGATTGTATATAACATCCCGGAATAACAGGACTGTATATAACACCTCAGAATAACAGGACTGTATATAACACCCCAGAATAACAGGATGTCACGGCTGTAAGTGAGCAACAAGAGCGTACACAGAGAATAGCAACTGACCGGACCCAAACTAGGGAGGATAAAGGGTGACCCCTGCCAGACCCTAAAAGCTTTCCCTAAGCTGCTATGCCCATGTCCGGATCCAAATGGTGGATCGAGACATGCCCGCGTACCTGAGGCTGAAGACCGCTGAAACCCCTACAATAGTGGAAGGGGCACGGCCACCGGTGCCCTGCTCAGTATATGGACGGAACCGGGGTCGCCTCGGATCCAGTCAGCAAGTGAAACAGAAACACTCAATGTCTGAACACTTAACTGAGGTGCTGCAGCCGCAGTGAAAACAGATCCAAAGTCAGCAGACGATATCCGAAGTACTTGCATCAGCAGAACACAGATCCAGTGAAGAGAAGTCACACAGGTGAAGACACTCAAGCGAGAGATACAGCTCAAAATGAAGAGTATAATCTGCACCTCTACAAAGGAGGAGGGGTGATTTAAAGGCAGCGAAATCAAACACAGGAGGGACAGCTGGGAGGAAGGAAACCGAAAGTAAAGACCTCATCACAGAGGCGGAGAAACAGGGAAGAGAACTCCTCCAAGCTCTAGTAGTGACATCATCACAGGGGTGTGGAAACAGAGCTGTGAGAACGTCTCAAAGCTCTGGTAGTGACACAGGACTGTATATAACACCCCAGAATAACAGGACTGTATATAACACCCCAGAATAACAGGACTATATATAACACCCGAGAATAACAGGACTGTATATAACACCCCAGAATAACAGGACTGTATATAACACCCCAGAATAACAGGACTGTGTATAACACCCCGGAATAACAGGACTGTGTATAACACCCCGGAATAACAGGACTGTATATAACACCCCAGAAAAACAGGACTGTATATAACATCCCACAATAACAGGACTGTATATAACATCCCAGAATAACAGCACTGTATATAACACCCCACAATAACAGGACTGTATATAACACTGTGGCGAAACCAACCTCGCCACTGGCTTTTGGAGGGGGCAGTTTGAAGGCCTCTTGCCTCAGGATTATGGCCCATGCTAACTTTTGAACCCCTGAACCTATTCCAGGGAATTTTGGATAGGTTTGTCCCCCAAGTTATACTGTTTAAATTGATGTAAGTTATATGTATGGACAATGTAACCTCACAAAGTTATAACAACTTATAATAAGTGTAACTTGTCAGCTTGGGAGGAATATGCTGGGTGTGGTTCTATTGTCCCATTGTCCCATTGTGTGTTTAAATGGTGATGTCTGTCTTGTTGTCTCCACATGTGTATTGGTGATCTCCCCTTTGTCCTGAGAGATAATTGGATTGTCTTCGGTCGTCTCCCAGGCAGAGAGGAGGAAACCATGATGCATTGTGGGGATATGTTGTATCTGTTCTGTGTCGCAGTCTCCCTTCTGGTCCTCTAGGGGGCGGGAACGATTGGTTGATGTATTTACATTGTGTGTGTTGTGAATTACTGATTGGTTGGATTTCAAAACCCTGTGGGCAGTACTATGTTTGGTTTTTATCAATAAAAGAGGCTGTACTTGAAGTACAGTCAGACCACTGTTTGACCCTCAAGACGGAGCCTTGTCTCGTTATTGGGGGGATTCCCTGTATGCTGTTGGAGACTGATTGCCAGGAGTGTAAGCCGATTGGATGCTTTTCCTGTTCGTCTGCTGGCAGCTATCCGCGAGGTTCCAGCTTGGAGTGCTATTTTGTATCCAGTTCGGGAGGTTGGTGTTCTGCAGTAGCTGTGCCTGTCTCTCGGAAAGGGGCATATCGCCTAAACGGATCTTAACCCCTTGTCTGCTGAAACGGTGCTGTTACAAACACCCCAGAATAACAGGACTGTATATAACACCCCACAATAACAGGACTGTATATAACACCCCAGAATAACAGGACTGTATATAACACCCCAGAATAACAGGACTGTATATAACACCTCAGAATAACAGGACTGTATATAACACCTCAGAATAACAGGACTGTATATAACACCCCAGAATAACAGGACTGTGTATAACACCCCGGAATAACAGGACTGTATATAACACCCCAGAATAACAGGACTGTATATAACACCCTAGAATAACAGGACTGTATATAACACCCCAGAATAACAGGACTGTATATAACACCCGAGAATAACAGGACTGTATATAACACCCGAGAATAACAGGACTGTATATAACACCCCAGAATAACAGGACTGTGTATAACACCCTGGAATAACAGGACTGTATATAACACCCCGGAATAACAGGACTGTATATAACACCCCAGAATAACAGGACTGTATATAACACCCTAGAATAACAGGACTGTATATAACACCCCAGAATAACAGGATGTCACGGCTGTAAGTGAGCAACAAGAGCGTACACAGAGAATAGCAACTGACCGGACCCAAACTAGGGAGGATAAAGGGTGACCCCTGCCAGACCCTAAAAGCTCTCCCTAAGCTGCTATGCCCATGTCCGGATCCAAATGGTGGATCGAGACATGCCCGCGTACCTGAGGCTGAAGACCGCTGAAACCCCTACAATAGTGGAAGGGGCACGGCCACCGGTGCCCTGCTCAGTATATGGACGGAACCGGGGTCGCCTCGGATCCAGTCAGCAAGTGAAACAGAAACACTCAATGTCTGAACACTTAACTGAGGTGCTGCAGCCGCAGTGAAAACAGATCCAAAGTCAGCAGACGATATCCGAAGTACTTGCATCAGCAGAACACAGATCCAGCGAAGAGAAGTCACACAGGTGAAGACACTCAAGCGAGAGATA
The DNA here is from genome assembly GCF_014858855.1 of Bufo gargarizans. Lineage (NCBI taxonomy): Eukaryota > Metazoa > Chordata > Amphibia > Anura > Bufonidae > Bufo > Bufo gargarizans. The sequence continues at coordinate 194,917 of NW_025334185.1, read as the reverse complement.
CAGCTCAAAATGAAGAGTATAATCTGCACCTCTACAAAGGAGGAGGGGTGATTTAAAGGCAGCGAAATCAAACACAGGAGGGACAGCTGGGAGGAAGGAAACCGAAAGTAAAGACCTCATCACAGAGGCGGAGAAACAGGGAAGAGAACTCCTCCAAGCTCTAGTAGTGACATCATCACAGGGGTGTGGAAACAGAGCTGTGAGAACGTCTCAAAGCTCTGGTAGTGACACAGGACTGTATATAACACCCGAGAATAACAGGACTGTATATAACACCCCAGAATAACAGGACTATATATAACACCCGAGAATAACAGGACTGTATATAACACCCCAGAATAACAGGACTGTATATAACACCCCAGAATAACAGGACTGTGTATAACACCCCGGAATAACAGGACTGTATATAACACCCCAGAATAACAGGACTGTATATAACACCCCGGAATAACAGGACTGTATATAACACCCCGGAATAACAGGACTGTATATAACATCCCAGAATAACAGGACTGTATATAACATCCCAGAATAACAGGACTTTATATAACATCCCAGAATAAGAGGACTGTATATAGCATCCCAGAATAACAGGACTGTATATAACCTCCCAGAATAACAGGACTGTATATAACACCCCAGACTAACAGGACTGTATATAACCTCCCAGAATAACAGGACTGTATATAACACCCCAGAGTAACAGGACTGTATATAACACCCCAGAATAACAGGACTGTATATAACACCCCAGAATAACAGGACTGTATATAACACCCTTGAATAACAGGAATGTATATAACCCCCAGAATAACAGGACTGTATATAACATCCCAAAATAACAGGACTGTATATAACATCCCAGAATAAGAGGACTGTATATAACTCCCCAGAATAACAGGACTGTATATAACACCCCAGAATAACAGGACTGTATATAACATCCCAGAATAACAGGACTGTATATAACATCCCAGAATAAGAGGACTGTATATAACACCCCAGAATAACAGGACTGTATATAACACTCCACAATAACAGGACTTTATATAACACCCCAGAATAACAGGACTGTATATAACACCCCCAGAATAACAGGACTGTATATAACACCCCAGAATAACAGGACTGTATATAACACCCCAGAATAACAGGACTGTATATAACACCCCAGACTAACAGGACTGTATATAACCTCCCAGAATAACAGGACTGTATATAACACCCCAGAGTAACAGGACTGTATATAACACCCCAGAATAACAGGACTGTATATAACACCCCAGAATAACAGGACTGTATATAACACCCTTGAATAACAGGAATGTATATAACACCCCAGAATAACAGGACTGTATATAACATCCCAAAATAACAGGACTGTATATAACATCCCAGAATAAGAGGACTGTATATAACTCCCCAGAATAACAGGACTGTATATAACACCCCAGAATAACAGGACTGTATATAACATCCCAGAATAACAGGACTGTATATAACATCCCAGAATAAGAGGACTGTATATAACACCCCAGAATAACAGGACTGTATATAACACTCCACAATAACAGGACTTTATATAACACCCCAGAATAACAGGACTGTATATAACACTCCACAATAACAGGACTTTATATAACACCCCAGAATAACATGACTGTATATAACACCCCCAGAATAACAGGACTGTATATAACACCCCAGAATAACAGGACTGTATATAACACCCCAGAATAACAGGACTGTATATAACACCCCAGACTAACAGGACTGTATATAACCTCCCAGAATAACAGGACTGTATATAACACCCCGGAATAACAGGACTGTATATAACACCCCGGAATAACAGGACTGTATATAACATCCCAGAATAACAGGACTGTATATAACATCCCAGAATAACAGGACTGTATATAACATCCCAGAATAAGAGGACTGTATATAGCATCCCAGAATAACAGGACTGTATATAACCTCCCAGAATAACAGGACTGTATATAACACCCCAGACTAACAGGACTGTATATAACCTCCCAGAATAACAGGACTGTATATAACACCCCAGAGTAACAGGACTGTATATAACACCCCAGAATAACAGGACTGTATATAACACCCCAGAATAACAGGACTGTATATAACACCCTTGAATAACAGGAATGTATATAACACCCCAGAATAACAGGACTGTATATAACATCCCAAAATAACAGGACTGTATATAACATCCCAGAATAAGAGGACTGTATATAACTCCCCAGAATAACAGGACTGTATATAACACCCCAGAATAACAGGACTGTATATAACATCCCAGAATAACAGGACTGTATATAACATCCCAGAATAAGAGGACTGTATATAACACCCCAGAATAACAGGACTGTATATAACACTCCACAATAACAGGACTTTATATAACACCCCAGAATAACAGGACTGTATATAACACCCCAGAATAACAGGACTGTATATAACACCCCAGAATAACAGGACTGTATATAACACCCCAGAATAACAGGACTGTATATAACCTCCCAGAATAACAGGACTGTATATAACACCCCAGAGTAACAGGACTGTATATAACACCCCAGAATAACAGGACTGTATATAACACCCCAGAATAACAGGACTGTATATAACACCCTTGAATAACAGGAATGTATATAACACCCCAGAATAACAGGACTGTATATAACATCCCAAAATAACAGGACTGTATATAACATCCCAGAATAAGAGGACTGTATATAACTCCCCAGAATAACAGGACTGTATATAACACCCCAGAATAACAGGACTGTATATAACATCCCAGAATAACAGGACTGTATATAACATCCCAGAATAAGAGGACTGTATATAACACCCCAGAATAACAGGACTGTATATAACACTTCACAATAACAGGACTTTATATAACACCCCAGAATAACAGGACTGTATATAACACCCCAGAATAACAGGACTGTATATAACACCCTTGAATAACAGGAATGTATATAACACCCCAGAATAACAGGACTGTATATAACATCCCAAAATAACAGGACTGTATATAACATCCCAGAATAAGAGGACTGTATATAACTCCCCAGAATAACAGGACTGTATATAACACCCCAGAATAACAGGACTGTATATAACATCCCAGAATAACAGGACTGTATATAACATCCCAGAATAAGAGGACTGTATATAACACCCCAGAATAACAGGACTGTATATAACACTTCACAATAACAGGACTTTATATAACACCCCAGAATAACAGGACTGTATATAACACCCCAGAATAACAGGGCTGTATATAACACCCCAGAATAACAGGACTGTATATAACACCCCCAGAATAACAGGACTGTATATAACACCCCAGAATAACAGGACTGTATATAACACCCCGGAATAACAGGACTGTATATAACATCCCAGAATAACAGGACTGTATATAACATCCCAGAATAACAGGACTGTATATAACATCCCAGAATAAGAGGACTGTATATAGCATCCCAGAATAACAGGACTGTATATAACCTCCCAGAATAACAGGACTGTATATAACACCCCAGACTAACAGGACTGTATATAACCTCCCAGAATAACAGGACTGTATATAACACCCCAGAGTAACAGGACTGTATATAACACCCCAGAATAACAGGACTGTATATAACACCCCAGAATAACAGGACTGTATATAACACCCTTGAATAACAGGAATGTATATAACACCCCAGAATAACAGGACTGTATATAACATCCCAAAATAACAGGACTGTATATAACATCCCAGAATAAGAGGACTGTATATAACTCCCCAGAATAACAGGACTGTATATAACACCCCAGAATAACAGGACTGTATATAACATCCCAGAATAACAGGACTGTATATAACATCCCAGAATAAGAGGACTGTATATAACACCCCAGAATAACAGGACTGTATATAACACTCCACAATAACAGGACTTTATATAACACCCCAGAATAACAGGACTGTATATAACACCCCAGAATAACAGGACTGTATATAACACCCCAGAATAACAGGACTGTATATAACACCCCAGACTAACAGGACTGTATATAACCTCCCAGAATAACAGGACTGTATATAACACCCCAGAGTAACAGGACTGTATATAACACCCCAGAATAACAGGACTGTATATAACACCCCAGAATAACAGGACTGTATATAACACCCTTGAATAACAGGAATGTATATAACACCCCAGAATAACAGGACTGTATATAACATCCCAAAATAACAGGACTGTATATAACATCCCAGAATAAGAGGACTGTATATAACTCCCCAGAATAACAGGACTGTATATAACACCCCAGAATAACAGGACTGTATATAACATCCCAGAATAACAGGACTGTATATAACATCCCAGAATAAGAGGACTGTATATAACACCCCAGAATAACAGGACTGTATATAACACTTCACAATAACAGGACTTTATATAACACCCCAGAATAACAGGACTGTATATAACACCCCAGAATAACAGGACTGTATATAACACCCTTGAATAACAGGAATGTATATAACACCCCAGAATAACAGGACTGTATATAACATCCCAAAATAACAGGACTGTATATAACATCCCAGAATAAGAGGACTGTATATAACTCCCCAGAATAACAGGACTGTATATAACACCCCAGAATAACAGGACTGTATATAACATCCCAGAATAACAGGACTGTATATAACATCCCAGAATAAGAGGACTGTATATAACACCCCAGAATAACAGGACTGTATATAACACTTCACAATAACAGGACTTTATATAACACCCCAGAATAACAGGACTGTATATAACACCCCAGAATAACAGGGCTGTATATAACACCCCAGAATAACAGGACTGTATATAACACCCCCAGAATAACAGGACTGTATATAACACCCCAGAATAACAGGACTGTATATAACACCCCAGAATAACAGGACTGTATATAACACCCCCAGAATAACAGGACTGTATATAACACCCCAGAATAACAGGACTGTATATAACACCCCAGAATAACAGGACTGTATATAACACCCCCAGAATAACAGGACTGTATATAACACCCCAGAATAACAGGACTGTATATAACACCCCAGAGAGACAGGACTGTATATAACATCCCAGAATAACAGGACTGTATATAACACCCCAGAGAGACAGGACTGTATATAACATCCCAGAATAACAGGACTGTATATAACACCCCAGAATAACAGGACTGTATATAACACCCCAGAATAACAGGACTGTATATAACACCACAGAGTAACAGGACTGTATATAACACCCCAGAGTAACAGGACTGTATATACAGTTGAAACCAGAAGTTTATATACACAGGCTTGGACTGTCCTACAGGGGTACAGGGGAATCCCCCGGTGGGCCCCTGAGCAAGGTGGGCCCCAAGTCTCCCAGCCCCTGTACCAGTGGCACATAACACAGTAGACCCCCATAGTCAATCATCTTATAGCATCTTGGTCATAATGTATCCATATTTATAAATAAAAGAAAATGAACAGGGCGGCTCTCCCCGATGCTGTGTTGTAAAAACAGTCCTTTAATCTTGAAAAACAATGTTCAGGGTGACAGGCAGGCGCAGTACGCACACATCCTACACATATTAGCAGCGACGGCCGCTTCGCGCCAATTCGCGCTCGGTTTTCAGTGGCAGGAGGGTTTCAGTCTGGTTTCCCTCATGGAGCGGGTGTTGCAGCTGCCCTCTATGTCCTGGAGAACGTAGGTAAGAGCACTTTGTTTTTTGATTTTGTTAGGGAGGCATTATTTTTTATTTTAACTAACAACGTCGTTAAGTTTGGGAATTAGTGGTATCGCCAAAGGTGCGGTACCGCTATGCGTACTCCCGTATCTTGTACTTTCGCTAGGTTAGAGGACCGTTACATATTCTCTACCAGTAATCCACATCTTTGTGGTAGTAAACTGTTCTTACGATATGAGGACGACATCTTCATGATCTGGTCGGGCACTAAGGCCGAATGTGCTGATTTTGTTGCTTTTCTGAATGAAGGTAATAGTACGGGCATGTTCTTCTCCCTGAATTATGGCGGTGAACGCCTTGAATTTTTGGATGTGTCTGTTGAGGTGATGGGCGGCGAGTTGGTCACTAAAGGTTTTCGTAAGCCCGCGACGACCAACTCTCTGCTACACCGCAACAGTTTTCATCTTGTTAGTGTTAAAAGATCCGTCCCATATGGACAATATATCAGGCTGAGACGCATCAGTAGCCCGAAGGAAGGTTTCGAAGAACAGGCCACTCAATTAAAAGAACGCCTTATGAAGAGAGGCTAGCCCATGAAGATGCTGGACACTGCGATGCATAAGGCTGGGAGTTTTTCCCAGCGTGATTTACTTTCTTGCAGTACAATAGGCCAAGATAGAAAAGGACAGAGGGTGACTAGGGAAGAGAAGGTACTGGTAATGACATACGGAGGGCCATTCATAAACACTGGGATATTCTGAGAAGGGACGCCTGTTTTGCCGAGTACGGTGATAAACCACTGGTGACATTCAGGAAAAGCCCCACTATTAGAGATAAGCTGGTCAGAAGCGGCTTTACAGGGGCAATAAAAAGTATTTGGCTACATGAGAATAGACCGAAGGGGAGCTTTAAATGTGGTAACTGCTCCTATCACTCGTTCATCTCTCAGAGTAAAATACTAGATTTTGGAGGTGTGCAACTCAGAGTTAAAGGGGTTGTCCGGGGTCAGAGCTGAACCCAGACATACCCTTATTTTCATATCTCATGCTCCAATGCGCTCACTTACCCTGCGCTAGATCGCGCAGTGCACGGGCTCTTTTGTTTTTAATAACACACTGCCAGGCGGAAACTTCCGCCCCGGCAGTTTGTTCGGTGACGTCACAGGCTCTGATGGGCGGGCTTTAGCGCTGCCCTAACCGTTTTACTGGCTAGGGCAGCACTAAATCCCGCCCATCAGTGCCGGTGACGTCACCGGGGTTCCTGGCAGCCCCACGGAGAGCCCCGGTACGTCACCGGATCTCCAGAAAATGCCTTTGCCCTGTGCGATTTAGCGCAGGACAAAGGAGAGCATCGGAACATAAACTGCTCTGATGCTCAAGTCAGAGGGGCTGCCGGGGTGAAAATGGAGGGATGTCCGGGTTCAGCCCTGAACCCGGACAACCCCTTTAAGGACTTTATCACATGCAGGAATACGTTTGTAGTATATCTATTTACATGAAGCTGTGGCCACGTCTATATCGGGAAAACTATTAGATGCCTGTTTGAGAGAGTCGGGGAACATATTAATTCTGTACAATCAGGAACAGGCTGCCCTGGATTTATTACACCTATGAGGGAAGTGCATGACCGAAGTTGTAAAACACTGAAGTTTGTTGCTATTGAACTAGTCCCTAATCCACCACTGGGGGGGGGGGGGGGGCAGACATCGTCTACTGCTGCAGAAGGAAGCTAGATGGATTCTACGGACAGAGGCCTTAGGGAAGTTACGTCCTAATGACAGAAATGATCTGAGTGTTTTTCTGTGACTTTTGCATTCTAATATTAATCTAAAATTATAACACCCCAGAATAACAGGACTGTATATAACACCCCAGAATAACAGGACTGTATATAACACCCCAGAATACAGGACTGTATAACACCCCAGAATACAGGACTGTATATAACACCCCAGAATAACAGGACTGTATATAACACCCCAGAATAACAGGACTGTATATAACACCCCAGAATAACAGGACTGTATATAACACCCCAGAATAACAGGACTGTATATAACACCCCAGAATAACAGGACTGTATATAACCCCCAGAATAACAGGACTGTATATAACACCCCAGAGTAACAGGACTGTATATAACACCCCAGAATAACAGGACTGTATATAACACCCCAGAATAACAGGACTGTGTATAACACCCCAGAATAACAGGACTGTATATAACATCCCAGAATAACAGGACTGTATATAACACCCCAGACTAACAGGACTGTATATTACATCCCAGAATAACAGGACCGTATATAACACCCCAGAATAACAGGACTGTATATAACACCCCCAGAATAACAGGACTGTATATAACACCCCAGAATAACAGGACTGTATATAACACCCCAGAATAACAGGACAGTATATAACACCCCATATAACACCCCATTACTATATGGGAGCAGTGTGAGGGAAATTACTATATGGAGCAGTGTGAGGGAAATTACTATATGGGGCAGTGTGGGGGAAATTACTATATGGGGCAGTGTGGGGGAAATTACTATATGGGCAGTGTGGGGGAAATTACTATATGGGGCAGTGTGGGGGGAATTACTATAGGTGCAGTGTGAGGGAAATTACTATATGGGGCAGTGTGGGGGAAATTACTATATGGGGGCAGTGTGGGGGAAATTACTATATGGGGCAGTGTGAGGGAAATTACTATATTGGGGCAGTGTGGGGGAATTACTATATGGGGCAGTGGGGGAAATTACTATATGGGACAGTGTGGGGGAAATTACTATATGGATCAGTGTGAGGGAAATTACTATATGGGACAGTGTGGGGGAAATTACTATATGGGGCAGTGTGGGGAAAATTACTATATGGGGGCAGTGTGGGGGAAATTACTATATGGGGCAGTGTGGTGGAAATTACTATATGGGGGCAGTGTGGTGGAAATTACTATATGGGGCATGTGAGGGGAAATTACTATAATGGAGTCAGTGTAGGGGGAAATTACTATATGGGGGCAGTGTGGGGGAAATTACTATATGGGGGCAGTGTGGGGGAAATTACTATATGGGGGCAGTGTGGGGGAAATTACTATATGGGGCAGTGTGGGGGAAATTACTATATGGGGCAGTGTGGGGAAATTACTATAGGGGCAGTGTGGGGAAATTACTATATGGGGCAGTGTGGGGGAAATTACTATAGGGGCAGTGTGGGGAAATTACTATATGGGGCAGTGTGGGGGAAATTACTATATGGGGCAGTGTGGGGAAATTACTATATGGGGCAGTGTGGGGGAAATTACTATATGGGGCAGTGTGGGGGAAATTACTATATGGGCAGTGTGGGGGAAATTACTATGGGGCAGTGTGGGGGAAATTACTATATGGGGCAGTGTGGGGGAAATTACTATATGGGGCAGTGTGGGGGAAATTACTATATGGGCAGTGTGGGGAAATTACTATATGGGGCAGTGTGGGGGAAATTACTATAGGGGCAGTGGGGGGAAATTACTATAGGGGCAGTGTGGGGGAAATTACTATATGGGACAGTGTGGGGGAAATTACTATATGGGGCAGTGTGGGGGAAATTACTATATGGGGCAGTGTGGGGAAATTACTATATGGGGCAGTGTGGGGGAAATTACTATATGGGGCAGTGTGGGGGAAATTACTATATGGGGCAGTGTGGGGGAAATTACTATATGGGGCAGTGTGGGGGAAATTACTATATGGGGCAGTGTGGTGGAAATTACTATATGGGGCAGTGTGGGGGAAATTACTATATGGGGCAGTGTGGGGGAAATTACTATATGGGCAGTGTGGGGGAAATTACTATATGGGGCAGTGTGGGGGAAAATTACTATATGGGGCAGTGTGGGGGAAATTACTATATGGGGCAGTGTGGGGGGAAATTACTATATGGGGCAGTGTGGGGGAAATTACTATATGGGAGCAGTGTGGGGGAAATTACTATATTGGGCAGTGTGGGGGAAATTACTATATGGGGCAGTGTGGGGAAATACTATATATGGGGCAGTGTGGGGGAAATTACTATATGGGGCAGTGTGGGGGAAATTACTATATGGGAGCAGTGTGGGGGAAATTACTATATGGGGCAGTGGTGGGGAAATTACTATATGGGCAGTGTGGGGAAATTACTATATGGGAGCAGTGTGGGGGAAATTACTATATGGGGCAGTGTGGGGGAAATTACTATATGGGGCAGTGTGGGGGGAAATTACTATATGGGGCAGTGTGGGGGAAATTACTATATGGGGGCAGTGTGGGGGAAATTACTATATGGGGCAGTGTGGGGGAAATTACTATATGGGGCAGTGTGGGGGAAATTACTATATGGGGCAGTGTGGGGGAAATTACTATATGGGAGCAGTGTGGGGGAAATACTATATGGGGCAGTGTGGGGGGAAATTACTATATGGGGCAGTGTGGGGGGAAATTACTATATGGGCAGGTGGGGGGAAATTACTATATGGGGGCAGTGTGGGTGAAATTACTATATGGGAGCAGTGTGGGGGAAATTACTATATGGGGCAGTGTGGGGGGAAATTACTATATGGGGCAGTGTGGGGGGAAATTACTATATGGGGCAGTGTGGTGAAATTACTATAGGAAGCAGTGTGGGGGAAATTACTATATGGGCAGTGTGGGGGAAATTACTATATGGGGCAGTGTGGGGGAAATTACTATATGGGGCAGTGTGGGGGAAATTACTATATGGGAGCAGTGTGGGGAAATTACTATATGGGGCGTGTGGGGGAAATTACTATATGGGGCAGTGTGGGGGAAATTTACTATATGGGAGCAGTGTGGGGGAAATTACTATATGGGAGCAGTGTGGGGGAAATTACTATATGGGGCAGTGTGGGGGGAAATTACTATATGGGGCAGTGTGGTGGGAAATTACTACATGGGGGGCAGTGTGTGGGAAATTACTATATGGGCAGTGTGGGGGAAATTACTATATGGGGCAGTGTGGGGGAAATTACTATATGGGAGCAGTGTGGGGGAAATTACTATATGGGAGCAGTGTGGGGGAAATTACTATATGGAGCAGTGTGGGGGAAATTACTCTATGGGCAGTGTGGGGAAATTACTATATGGGGCAGTGTGGGGGAAATTACATATGGGGGCAGTGTGGGGGAAATACTATATGGGGAGCAGTGTGGGGGAAATTACTATATGGGCGTGTGGGGGAAATTACTATATGGGGCAGTGTGGGGAAATTACTATATTGGGCAGTGTGGGGGAAATACTATAGGGGCAGTCGTGGGGGAAATTACTATTATGTGGGCAGTGTGGGGAAATTACTAGTATGGGGGCAGTGTGGGGAAATTACTATATGGGGCAGTGTGGGGGAAATTACTATATGGGGCAGTGTGAGGGAAATTACTATATGGGGCAGTGTGGGGAAATACTATATGGGGCAGTGTGGGGGGAAATTACTATATGGGGCAGTGTGGGGGAAATTACTATATGGGGCAGTGTGGGGAAATTACTATATGGGGCAGTGTGGGGGAAATTACTATATGGGGCAGTGTGGGGAAATTACTATATGGGGCAGTGTGGGGGAAATTACTATAGGGGCAGTGTGGGGGAAATTACTATATGGGCAGTGGGGGAAATTACTATATGGGGCAGTGTGGGGGAAATTACTATATGGGGCAGTGTGGGGGAAATTACTATATGGGGCAGTGGGGGGAAATTACTATATGGGGCAGTGTGGGGGAAATTACTATATGGGGCAGTGTGGGGGAAATTACTATATGGGGCAGTGTGGGGGAAATTACTATATGGGGCAGTGTGGGGGAAATTACTATATGGGGCAGTGTGGGGAAATTACTATATGGGGCAGTGTGGGGAAATTACTATATGGGGCAGTGTGGGGGAAATTACTATATGGGGCAGTGTGGGGGAAATTACTATATGGGGCAGTGTGGGGGAAATTACTATATGGGGCAGTGTGGGGGAAATTACTATATGGGGCAGTGTGGGGGAAATTACTATATGGGGCAGTGTGGGGGAAATTACTATATGGGGCAGTGTGGGGGAAATTACTATATGGGGCAGTGTGGGGGAAATTACTATATGGGGCAGTGTGGGGAAATTACTATATGGGGCAGTGTGGGGGAAATTACTATATGGGGCAGTGTGGGGGAAATTACTATATGGGGCAGTGTGGGGAAAACTATATGGGGCAGTGTGGGGGAAATTACTATATGGGGCAGTGTGGGGAAATTACTATATGGGGCAGTGTGGGGAAATTACTATATGGGGCAGTGTGGGGGAAATTACTATATGGGGCAGTGTGGGGGAAATTACTATATGGGGCAGTGTGGGAAATTACTATATGGGGCAGTGTGTGGGGGAAATTACTATATGGGGCAGTGTGGGGGAAATTACTATATGGGGCAGTGTGGGGGAAATTACTATATGGGCAGTGTGGGGGAAATTACTATATGAGGGCAGTGTGGGGGAAATTACTATCTGGGGCAGTGTGGGGAAATTACTATATGGGGCAGTGTGGGGGAAATTACTATATGGGCAGTGTGGGGAAATTACTATTATGGGGCAGTGTGGGGGGAAATTACTATATGGGCAGTGTGGGGGAAATTACTATATGGGAGCAGTGTGGGGGAACTTATATATGGGGCAGTGTGGGGGAAACTTACTATATGGGGCAGTGTGGGGGAAATACTATATTGGGCAGTGTGTTGGGGAACTTACTATATGGGGCAGTGTGGGGAAATACTATATAGGGGCAGTGTGGGGAATATTACTATATGGGCAGTGTGTGGGGAAATTAATATATGGGGCAGTGTGGGGAAATTACTATCCTGGGCAGTGTGGGGGAAATTACTATATGGGGCAGTGTGGGGGAATACTATATGGAGCAGTGTGGGGGAAATTACTATATGGGGCCAGTGTGGGAAATTACTATATGGGCAGTGTGGGGGAAACTTACTATGGGGCAGTGTGGGGGAAATTACTATATGGAGGCAGTGTGGGGAAATTACTATATGGGGCAGTGGGGGAAATTACTATATGGGGCAGTGTGGGGAAATTACTATATGGGGCAGTGTGGGGAAATTAATATGGGGCAGTGTGGGGGAAATTACTATATGGGGCAGTGGGGGAAATTACTATATGGGGCAGTGTGGGGAAATTACTATATGGGGCAGTGTGGGGGAAATTACTATATGGGGCAGTGTGGGGGAAATTACTATATGGGCAGTGTGGGGAAATTACTATATGGGGCAGTGTGGGGGAAATTACTATATGGGGCAGTGTGGGGGAAATTACTATATGGGGCAGTGTGGGGAAATTACTATATGGGGCAGTGTGGGGGAAATTACTATATGGGGCAGTGTGGGGAAATTACTATATGGGCAGTGTGGGGAAATTACTATATGGGGCAGTGTGGGGGAAATTACTATATGGGGCAGTGGGGGGAAATTACTATATGGGGCAGTGTGGGGGAAATTACTATATGGGGCAGTGTGGGGGAAATTACTATATGGGGCAGTGTGGGGGAAATTACTATATGGGGCAGTGGGGGAAATTACTATATGGGGCAGTGTGGGGAAATTACTATATGGGGCAGTGTGGGGGAAATTACTATATGGGGCAGTGTGGGGAAATTACTATATGGGGCAGTGTGGGGGAAATTACTATATGGGGCAGTGTGGGGAAATTACTATATGGGGCAGTGTGGGGGAAATTACTATATGGGGCAGTGTGGGGGAAATTACTATATGGGGCAGTGTGGGGGAAATTACTATATGGGGCAGTGTGGGGAAATTACTATATGGGGCAGTGTGGGGGAAATTACTATTGGGGCAGTGTGGGGAAATTACTATATGGGCAGTGGGGGAAATTACTATATGGGGCAGTGTGGGGGAAATTACTATATGGGGCAGTGTGGGGAAATTACTATATGGGGCAGTGTGGGGAAATTACTATAGGGGCGTGGGGGAAATTACTATATGGGGCAGTGTGGGAAATTACTATATGGGGCAGTGTGGGGAAATTACTATATGGGCAGTGGGGGGAAATTACTATATATGGGGAGGCAGTGTGGAGAAATTACTATATGGGGCAGTGTGGGGGGAATTAACTATATAGGGTCGTGTGGGGAAATTGACTATATGGAGCAGTGTGGGGGTAATTAACTATAATGTGGTGTAGTGTCCCAACTAGGTAGGGTGGGCACTACACAAGGGACATTGGGTCACGTGTTACTTCTGCTCACAAGGGACAGTGATGTTATATTCTTATATGCCTTTAATGTGTTTTTCTCTGTGTGTTTTACATGTGTTATTTCCCCTGTGACATCCATAGCAGGCCTAGTTGGGTGTAGTTAAACATCCCAGACACTAGAGGGAGATAGGGAGCCCCTAGTATAAATGTCCAGACCCAGACAGGGAGGGGTTAGGTCATAGTCAGGAGTCTGTGGAGACAGAAGTGAGAAGGCACCAGCCAGAGACAAGCTGAGGGCCCCCTCCTGACATGCAGCTGGACAGTCCTGGTTCCTAGTTGCCCCAGGAGGCTAGTGATGAGATACAGCCTGCCTGGAGACCAGTAACCCAACAAGCACAGAAGAAGTAACCCCAGTGGTAGGGATGGTCCTCCTGGGAGAAACCTGCAGCCACCTTCAGACCCAGCACAGGAACGGTTGTGACTAAATACTATACTCCGTAAGGACCTGGTCCTTACCAGTGATAGTAAATAGCCGACTCAGTGTGAGCTGGCTATTTCCTATCACCGGGAAGGACCTTTTTGCCCCCTAGTGTTCAGGTCCTGAACTGAAATAGTATTTAGCCAGTTCACAGTGAGTTGGCTAAATACTATATTTTGTAAGGACCTGGTCCCTGATCTGGTTATTGAACTGTGTTAGGATTTAGTTGATTTTTTATGACTTGGTGAAATCCCCTTGTCTATTATGACCTGGCCATTAACTATGTCCAGTAACACATCTTCTACATGGATACAGTGTTATAGTATACAATGAAGTTATATAGGTGACTATAGTACAAACCGGATTCCAAAAAAGTTGGGACACTAAACAAATTGTGAATAAAAACTGAATGCAATGATGTGGAGATGGCAAATGTCAATATTTTATTTGTAATAGAACGTAGATGACAGGATCAAACGTTTAATCCGAGTAAATGTATCATTTTAAAGGAAAAATACGTTGATTCAAATTTTCACGGTGTCAACAAATCCCCAAAAAGTTGGGACAAGTAGCAATAAGAGGCTGGAAAAAGTAAATTTGAGCATAACGAAGAGCTGGAAGACCAATTAACACTAATTAGGTCAATTGGCAACATGATTGGGTATAAAAAGAGCTTCTCAGAGCTGGCAGTGTCTCTCAGAAGCCAAGATGGGTAGAGGATCACCAATTCCCACAATGTTGTGCAGAAAGATAGTGGAGCAATATCAGAAAGGTGTTACCCAGCGAAACATTGCAAAGACTTTGCATCTATCATCATCAACTGTGCATAACATCATCCGAAGATTCAGAGAATCTGGAACAATCTCTGTGCGTAAGGGTCAAGGCCGTAAAACCATACTGGATGCCCGTGATCTCCGGGCCCTTAAACGACACTGCACCACAAACAGGAATGCTACTGTAAAGGAGATCCCAGAATGGGCTCAGGAATACTGCCAGAAACCATTGTCAGTGAACACAATCCACCGTGCCATCCGCCGTTGCCAGCTGAAACTCTACAGTGCAAAGAAGAAGCCATTTCTAAGCAAGATCCACAAGCTCAGGCGTTTCACTGGGCCAGGGATCATTTAAAATGGAGTGCGGCAAAATGGAAGACTGTTCTGTGGTCAGACGAGTCACGATTCAAAGTTCTTTTTGGAAATCTGGGACGCCATGTCATCCGGACCAAAGAGGACAAGGACAACCCAAGTTGTTATCAGCGCTCAGTTCAGAAGCCTGCATCTCTGATGGTATGGGGTTGCATGAGTGCGTGTGGCATGGGCAGCTTGCATGTCTGGAAAGGCACCATCAATGCAGAAAAATATATTCAGGTTCTAGAACAACATCTGCTCCCATCCAGACGTCATCTCTTTCAGGGAAGACCCTGCATTTTTCAACAAGATAATGCCAGACCACATTCTGCATCAATCACAACATCATGGCTGCGTAGGAGAAGGGTCCGGGTACTGAAATGGCCGGTCTGCAGTCCAGATCTGTCACCTATAGAGAACATTTGGCGCATCATAAAGAGGAAGGTGCAACAAAGAAGGCCCAAGACGATGGAACAGTTAGAGGCCTGTATTAGACAAGAATGGGAGAGCATTCCTATTTCTAAACCTGAGAAACTGGTCTCCTCGGTCCCCAGACGTCTGTTGAGTGTTGTAAGAAGAAGGGGAGATGCCACACAGCGGGGAAAATGGCCTTGTCCCAACTTTTTGGGGATTTGTTGACACCATGAAATTCTGATTCAACATATTTTTCCCTTAAAATGGTACATTTTCTCAGTTTAAACTTTTGTTCCGTGATTTATGTTCTTTTCTGAATAAAATATTAGAAGTTGGCACCTCCACATCATTGCATTCAGTATTTATTCACGATTTGTAGAGTGTCCCAACTTTTTTGGAATCCGGTTTGTAGAATGAGCCTCTTTTATGTTTATTTTTATATTTGAAAAATCTTTAAAATAACCAAAAAAACTGTTATGTGACTTTGGAGTACTTGTATTGGTAGAAATGTCCGGTCCTATGATATTCATGGTAAAGCGCTTGCCAGAAACATCTCCCCATGTGATCTCTGTTGGCTATTTCCTATCACAGTTAAGGACTAGGCCCTTAAGGAGTATAGTATTTAGCCAACTCTCTGTGAACAGGCTATATACTACTCTGCAAGGACCTGGTCCTCACCAGTGATAGTAAATAGCCGACTCAGTGTGAGCTGGCTATTTCCTATCACCGGTAAGGACCTTTTTGCCCCCTAGTGTTCAGGTCCTGAACTGAAAAAGTATATAGCCAGTTCACAGCGAGTTGGCTAAATACTATACTCCATAAGGACCTGGTCCTCCCCAGTGATAGGAAATGGCCGACTGCAGAGGAGCTGTCTATTTCCCATCATTTGTAGCGACCTCTTCTTCTGCTTTGTTAATCTGGTTATTGAACTCTGTTGTTAGGATTTAGTTGTTTCTCAATGACTTGGCTAAATCCCCTTGTCTATTAGGACCTGGTCATTAACTATGACCAGTAACACATCTACATGGATACAGTGTTATAGTATACAAAAAAGTTATATAGGTGACTATTGTAGAATAAGCCTCTTTTATGTTTATTTCTATTTCTGAAAAATCTTTACAATAAACAATAAAAAACTATCATGTGACTTCTGAGCACTTGTATCTTCAGAAATGTCGTTCCTGTGATATTCATGGTAAAACATCTGGTCATGTGGTCTCTGTACTTTCCTTGTATGGATTATACTTACCTGCTCAGTGGCACCCGCGTCGCTGCGGATTTCTGTATGGCCACTGCTACATCTCCATGTCGTTCGGATCAAAAGATCCAGTGACGGGGGAGCAGCCAATAGCAGGCCGCAACGGTGACCAGACCCAAGGGGGCTCGTTCCAGTCGCGGCCTGCTATTGCCTGCTCTCCCCGTTGCCAGATATTTTGATTCGAGTGACGGGGAGATGCAGCGGCGGCCATGCAGGGATCTGGAGCGACGCGGGTGCCCTGAGCACGTATAATCCATACAAGGGGCCCGAGATATTTTCGATATCAGATAACCCCTTTAACATTATTTGTTTAAAAAACAAATTAGAAATTTCCTATATTCTCAAAAGGACCTTTTCCATCTATGTTGTACTAGGGAGGAATCATACTGCTGAGGTCCTTTTCAAGGATAGGATTTAGCCAACTCGCATTGAAGTGACTATTTCCCGTACCCCAAAAGGACCTTTTCCCCTCTATTATGGAGGAATCATACTGCTGAGGTCCTTTTCAGGGATGGGATTTAGCCGACTCGCATTGAAGTGACTATTTCCCGTACCCCAAAAGGACCTTTTACCTCTATTATGGAGGATTCATACCGCTGTGGTTCTTTTCAGGGATAGGATTTAGCCGACTCACACTGAAGTGACTATTTCTTGTACTCCAAAAGGACCTTTTCCCTCCATCATGTACTATGAAGAATTCATACTGCCGAGGTCCTCTTCAAGGATAGGATTTAGGCTCCATTCACACGTCCGCAAAATGGGTCTGCAATTTTGTGGAACGGGTGCGGACCCATTAATTTCCACACTTCCGTTTCCGCTAAAAAAACATATTACTTACCGGTAATTTCCTTTTCATGAATCCTCTATGACGGCATACCATGAGAGATGACCCACCTCCAACCAGGTAGGGACAGGAAGAATAAATTTGACCTTCCTCCGGCTCCTCCTCAGTGTCTTTCTGAACCGACGGCCTAGAGAGTTTTTTCCTTCTTTTTTTCCACACCTACATATACCAATTTATTTTTATTTTTTTTGGGGGGGGGGACCCATGCCATCATGGAGGATTCATGAAAAGGAAAATTACCGGTAAGTAATATGGTTTTTGCCTTTCATCCTCCATGACGGCATACCATGATATAACAGATTGATCCTTTAGGGAGGGACTATGGCCTGCAAAACCTTCCTTTCAAAGGAAAGCTCCTGCTTTGCCGTAGTATCCACTCTGTAATGTCTGGTAAATGTGTGAGGACTTGACCATGTTGCAGCCCTACAAATTTGTTCTATGGAGGCATTTGCTTTTTCCGCCTAGGATGTAGAGAATGATCTTGTAGAATGGGCTTTTAGATTTCCTGGTGGGGTCTCACCCAGGGTATTGTAGGACTCAGATATAGGCATTTTTATCCATCTGGACAAGGAATTGTGGCTTTATGACCCTTATAAGTCCCTAGGAACTGCACAAATAGGTAGTCTGATCTCCTAAAGGGTTTTGTGGCTTCTAGATAAGCCGGGATGGCTCTCCGTACATCCAGTTTGTGGAATTTAACTTCCCCTTCCTTTTTTGGATTAGAACAGAAAGAGGGAACCGTAATTTCCTCCTGTCTGTGGACATTAGTAACAACTTTAGGTAGGAAGGAATTGTCTAATCTAAACACTACTTTGTCACGGAATACCGTAAAGAAAGGGTCCACAATAGAGTTGAGCGAACACCTGGATGTTCGGGTTCGAGAAGTTCGGCCGAACATCCCGGAAATGTTCGGGTTCGGGATCCGAACCCGATCCGAACTTCGTCCCGAACCCGAACCCCATTGAAGTCAATGGGGACCCGAACTTTTCGGCACTAAAAAGGCTGTAAAACAGCCCAGGAAAGAGCTAGAGGGCTGCAAAAGGCAGCAACATGTAGGTAAATCCCCTGCAAACAAATGTGGATAGGGAAATGAATTAAAATAAAAATTAAATAAATAAAAATTAACCAAAATCAATTGGAGAGAGGTTCCATAGCAGAGAATCTGGCTTCCCGTCACCCACCACTGGAACAGTCCATTCTCAGATATTTAGGCCCCGGCACCCAGGCAGAGGAGAGAGGTCCCGTAACAGAGAATCTGTCTTCATGTCAGCAGAGAATTAGTCTGCATGTCATAGCAGAGAATGAGGCTTCACGTCAGCCACCACTGCAACAGTCCATTGGCATATATTTAGGCCCAGCACCCAGGCAGAGGAGGGAGGTCCCGTAACAGAGAATCTGTCTTCATGTCAGCAGAGAATTAGTCTGCATGTCATAGCAGAGAATGAGGCTTCACGTCAGCCACCACTGGAACAGTCCATTCTCAGATATTTAGGCCCCGGCACCCAGGCAGAGGAGAGAGGTCCCGTAACAGAGAATCTGTCTTCATGTCAGCAGAGAATTAGTCTGCATGTCATAGCAGAGAATGAGGCTTCACGTCAGCCACCACTGCAACAGTCCATTGGCATATATTTAGGCCCAGCACCCAGGCAGAGGAGAGAGGTCCCGTAACAGACAATCTGGCTTCATGTCAGCAGAGAATCAGTCTTCATATCATAGCAGAGAATCAGGCTTCACGTCACCCACCACTGTAAGAGTCAATTTTCATAAATTTAGGCCCAGAACCCAGGCAGAGGAGAAAGGTCCCGTAACAGACAATCTGGCTTCATGTCAGCAGAGAATCAGTCTTCATATCATAGCAGAGAATCAGGCTTCACGTCACCCACCACTGTAAGAGTCAATTTTCATAAATTTAGGCCCAGAACCCAGGCAGAGGAGAAAGGTCCCGTAACAGACAATCTGGCTTCATGTCAGCAGAGAATCAGTCTTCATATCATAGCAGAGAATCAGGCTTCACGTCACCCACCACTGTAAGAGTCAATTTTCATAAATTTAGGCCCAGAACCCAGGCAGAGGAGAAAGGTCCCGTAACAGACAATCTGGCTTCATGTCAGCAGAGAATCAGTCTTCATATCATAGCAGAGAATCAGGCTTCACGTCACCCACCACTGTAAGAGTCAATTTTCATAAATTTAGGCCCAGAACCCAGGCAGAGGAGAAAGGTCCCGTAACAGACAATCTGGCTTCATGTCAGCAGAGAATCAGTCTTCATATCATAGCAGAGAATCAGGCTTCACGTCACCCACCACTGTAAGAGTCAATTTTCATAAATTTAGGCCCAGAACCCAGGCAGAGGAGAAAGGTCCCGTAACAGACAATCTGGCTTCATGTCAGCAGAGAATCAGTCTTCATATCATAGCAGAGAATCAGGCTTCACGTCACCCACCACTGTAAGAGTCAATTTTCATAAATTTAGGCCCAGAACCCAGGTAGAGGAGAAAGGTCCCGTAACAGACAATCTGGCTTCATGACAGCAGAGAATCAGTCTGCATGTCATAGCAGAGAATCAGGCTTCACGTCAGCCACCACTGCAACAGTCCATTGTCATAAATTTAGGCCCAGCACCCAGGCAGAGGAGAGAGGTCCCGTAACAGACAATCTGGCTTCATGTCAGCAGAGAATTAGTCTGCATGTCATAGCAGAGAATCAGGCTTCATGTCAGCCACCACTGCAACAGTCCATTGGCATATATTTAGGCCTAGCACACAGGCAGAGGAGAGGTTCATTCAACTTTGGGTAGCATCGCAATATAATGGTAAAATGAAAATAAAAATAGGATTGAATGAGGAAGTGCCCTGGAGTCCAATAATATATGGTTATGGGGAGGTAGTTAATGTCTAATCTGGACAAGGGACGGACAGGTCCTGTGGGATCCATGCCTGGTTCATTTTTATGAACGTCAGCTTGTCCACATTGGCTGTAGACAGGCGGCTGCGTTTGTCTGTAATGACGCCCCCTGCCGTGCTGAATACACGTTCAGACAAAACGCTGGCTGCCGGGCAGGCCAGCACCTCCAAGGCATAAAAGGCTAGCTCTGGCCACGTGGACAATTTAGAGACCCAGAAGTTGAATGGGGCCGAACCATCAGTCAGTACGTGGAGGGGTGTGCACACGTACTGTTCCACCATGTTAGTGAAATGTTGCCTCCTGCTAACACGTTGCGTATCAGGTGGTGGTGCAGTTAGCTGTGGCGTGTTGACAAAAGTTTTCCACATCTCTGCCATGCTAACCCTGCCCTCAGAGGAGCTGGCCGTGACACAGCTGCCTTGGCGACCTCTTGCTCCTCCTCTGCCTTGGCCTTGGGCTTCCACTTGTTCCCCTGTGACATTTGGGAATGCTCTCAGTAGCGCGTCTACCAACGTGCGCTTGTACTCGCGCATCTTCCTATCACGCTCCAGTGCAGGAAGTAAGGTGGGCACATTGTCTTTGTAGCGTGGATCCAGCAGGGTGGCAACCCAGTAGTCCGCACAGGTTAAAATGTGGGCAACTCTGCTGTCGTTGCGCAGGCACTGCAGCATGTAGTCGCTCATGTGTGCCAGGCTGCCCAGGGGTAAGGACAAGCTGTCCTCTGTGGGAGGCGTATCGTCATCGTCCTGCCTTTCCCCCCAGCCACGCACCAGTGATGGACCCGAGCTGCGTTGGGTGCCACCCCGCTGTGACCATGCTTCATCCTCATCCTCCTCCACCTCCTCCTCATCCTCGTCCTCCTCGTCCTCCAGTAGTGGGCCCTGGCTGGCCACATTTGTACCTGGCCTCTGCTGTTGCAAAAAACCTCCCTCTGAGTCACTTCGAAGAGACTGGCCTGAAAGTGCTAAAAATGACCCCTCTTCCTCATCCTCCTCCTCCTCCTCCTGGGCCACCTCCTGTTCCATCATCGCCCTAAGTGTTTTCTCAAGGAGACATAGAAGTGGTATTGTAACGCTGATAACGGTGTCATCGCCACTGGCCATGTTGGTGGAGTACTCGAAACAGCGCAACAGGGCACACAGGTCTCGCATGGAGGCCCAGTCATTGGTGGTGAAGTGGTGCTGTTCTGTAGTGCGACTGACCCGTGCGTGCTGCAGCTGAAACTCCACTATGGCCTGCTGCTGCTCGCACAGTCTGTCCAGCATGTGCAAGGTGGAGTTCCACCTGGTGGGCACGTCGCATATGAGGCGGTGAGCGGGAAGGCCGAAGTTACGCTGTAGCGCAGACAGGCGAGCAGCAGCAGGATGTGAACGCCGGAAGCGCGAACAGACGGCCCGCACTTTATGCAGCAGCTCTGACATGTCGGGGTAGTTGTGAATGAACTTCTGCACCACCAAATTCAGCACATGCGCCAAGCAAGGGATGTGCGTCAAATTGGCTAGTCCCAGAGCTGCAACGAGATTTCGCCCATTATCACACACCACCAGGCCGGGCTTGAGGCTCACCGGCAGCAACCACTCGTCGGTCTGTTGTTCTATACCCCGCCACAACTCCTGTGCGGTGTGGGGCCTGTCCCCCAAACATATGAGTTTCAGAATGGCCTGCTGACGTTTACCCCGGGCTGTGCTGAAGTTGGTGGTGAAGGTGTGTGGCTGACTGGATGAGCAGGTGGAAGAAGAGGAGGAGGAAGCCGAGAAGGAGGAGGTGGCAACAGGAGGCAAAGAATGTTGCCCTGCGATCCTTGGCGGCGGAAGGACGTGCGCCAAACAGCTCTCCGCCTGGGGCCCAGCTGCCACTACATTTACCCAGTGTGCAGTTAGGGAGATATAGCGTCCCTGGCCGTGCTTACTGGTCCACGTATCTGTGGTTAGGTGGACCTTGCTACAGATGGCGTTGCGCAGTGCACACTTGATTTTATCGGATACTTGGTTGTGCAGGGAAGGCACGGCTCTCTTGGAGAAGTAGTGCCGGCTGGGAACAACATACTGTGGGACAGCAAGCGACATGAGCTGTTTGAAGCTGTCTGTGTCCACCAGCCTAAATGACAGCATTTCATAGGCCAGTAGTTTAGAAATGCTGGCATTCAGGGCCAGGGATCGAGGGTGGCTAGGTGGGAATTTACGCTTTCTATCAAATGTTTGTGAGATGGAGAGCTGAACGCTGGCGTGTGACATGGTTGAGACGCTTGGTGACGGAGGTGGTGGTGGTGGTGTTGGTGGTACATCCCCTGTTTGCTGGGCGGCAGGTGCCAACGTTCCTCCAGAGGCGGAGGAAG
Source organism: Bufo gargarizans (assembly GCF_014858855.1). Classification (NCBI taxonomy): domain Eukaryota; kingdom Metazoa; phylum Chordata; class Amphibia; order Anura; family Bufonidae; genus Bufo; species Bufo gargarizans. The sequence continues at coordinate 171,555 of NW_025334185.1, read as the reverse complement.
AGGCCGAGGCGGCAGCAGCAGAATAGGCCGAGGCGGCAGCAGCAGAAGAGGTAGCAGGGGGAGCCTGAGTGACTTCCTTGGTTTTAAGGTGTTTACTCCACTGCAGTTCATGCTTTGCATGCAGGTGCCTGGTCATGCAGGTTGTGCTCAGGTTCAGAACGTTAATGCCTCGCTTCAGGCTCTGATGGCACAGCGTGCAAACCACTCGGGTCTTGTCGTCAGCACATTGTTTGAAGAAGTGCCATGCCAGGGAACTCCTTGAAGCTGCCTTTGGGGTGCTCGGTCCCAGATGGCGGCGGTCAGTAGCAGGCGGAGTCTCTTGGCGGCGGGTGTTCTGCTTTTGCCCACTGCTCCCTCTTTTGCTACGCTGTTGGCTCGGTCTCACCACTGCCTCTTCCTCCGAACTGTGAAAGTCAGTGGCACGACCTTCATTCCATGTGGGGTCTAGGACCTCATCGTCCCCTGCATCGTCTTCCACCCAGTCTTGATCCCTGACCTCCTGTTCAGTCTGCACACTGCAGAAAGACGCAGCAGTTGGCACCTGTGTTTCGTCATCATCAGAGACATGCTGAGGTGGTATTCCCATGTCCTCATCATCAGGAAACATAAGTGGTTGTGCGTCAGTGCATTCTATGTCTTTCACCGCTGGGGAAGGGCTAGGTGGATGCCCTTGGGAAACCCTGCCAGCGGAGTCTTCAAACAGCATAAGAGACTGCTGCATAACTTGAGGCTGAGACAGTTTCCCTGGTATGCATGGGGGTGATGTGACAGACTGATGGGGTTGGTTTTCAGGCGCCATCTGTGCGCTTTCTGCAGAAGACTGGGTGGGAGATAATGTGAACGTGCTGGATCCACTGTCGGCCACCCAATTGACTAATGCCTGTACCTGCTCAGGCCTTACCATCCTTAGAACGGCATTGGGCCCCACCATATATCGCTGTAAATTCTGGCGGCTACTGGGACCTGAGGTAGTTGGTACACTAGGACGTGTGGATGTGGCAGAACGGCCACGTCCTCTCCCAGCACCAGAGGGTCCACTAACACCACCACGACCATGTCCACGTCCGCGTCCCTTACTAGATGTTTTTCTCATTGTTATGGTTCACCACAACAACAAATATATTATTTGGCCCAATGTATTGTATTCAAATTCAGCGGGATATAAATTTGAGGCCTAGTATTTAGGCGCTGGGTGACCGGTATGGATTTAGTGACAGAATTAGACTTGGAAATGCACAGAAGCGTGTGTGTGTGAAGTTATTCTGAATGACCCAATGTGCACCTTGAATATTATATACCCTTTTAGGGATAGATTTCAAATAGCTCTGATATAGCAGAAACCACTAAATTATGAAATTGCTAAATTGGGAATTGTACTTCAACCCAGAACAAAAAATGTGCTTTGACGGACACTAAATATCTTGCCCAGCAACAACAGTACAACGGTGGGTAACGAGAGATTTAGAGGGAATTAAATTTGAGGCCTAGTATTTAGGCGCTGGGTCACCGGTATGGATTTAGTGACAGAATTAGACTTGGAAATACACAGTAGCGGGTGTGTGTGAAGTTATTCTGAATGACCCTATGTGCACCTTCAATATTATATACCCTTTTAGGGATAGATTTCAAATAGCTCTGATATAGCAGAAACCACTAAATTATGAAATTGCTAAATTGGGAATTGTACTTCAACCCAGAACAAGAAATGTGCTTGAACGGACACTAAATATCTTGCCCAGCAACAACAGTACAGCGGTGGGTAACGAGAGATTTAGAGGGATTTAAATTTGAGGCCTAGTATTTAGGCGCTGGGTCACCGGTATGGATTTAGTGACAGAATTAGACTTGGAAATGCACAGAAGCGTGTGTGTGAAGTTACTCTGAATGACCCAATGTGCACCTTCAATATTATATACCCTTTTTGGGATAGATTTCAAATAGCTCTGATATAGCAGGAACCACTAAATTATGAAATTGCTAAATTGGGAATTGTACTTCAACCCAGAACAAAAAATGTGCTTTGACGGGCACTAAATAACTTTCCCAGCTACAACAGGACAACGGTAACGAGAGATTTAGAGGGATTTAAATTTGAGGCCTAGTATTTAGGCGCTGGGTGACAGGTATGGGTTTAGTGACAGAATTAGACTTGGAAATACACAGTAGCGGGTGTGTGTGAAGTTATTCTGAATGACCCTATGTGCACCTTCAATATTATATACCCTTTTAGGGATAGATTTCAAATAGCTCTGATATAGCAGAAACCACTAAATTATGAAATTGCTAAATTGGGAATTGTACTTCAACCCAGAACAAAAAATGTGCTTTGACGGACACTAAATATCTTGCCCAGCAACAACAGTACACCGGTGGGTAACGAGAGATTTAGAGGGAATTAAATTTGAGGCCTAGTATTTAGGCGCTGGGTCACCGGTATGGATTTAGTGACAGAATTAGACTTGGAAATACACAGTAGCGGGTGTGTGTGAAGTTATTCTGAATGACCCTATGTGCACCTTCAATATTATATACCCTTTTTGGGATAGATTTCAAATAGCTCTGATATAGCAGGAACCACTAAATTATGAAATTGCTAAATTGGGAATTGTACTTCAACCCAGAACAAAAAATGTGCTTTGACGGGCACTAAATAACTTTCCCAGCTACAACAGGACAACGGTAACGAGAGATTTAGAGGGATTTAAATTTGAGGCCTAGTATTTAGGCGCTGGGTGACAGGTATGGGTTTAGTGACAGAATTAGACTTGGAAATACACAGTAGCGGGTGTGTGTGAAGTTATTCTGAATGACCCTATGTGCACCTTCAATATTATATACCCTTTTTGGGATAGATTTCAAATAGCTCTGATATAGCAGAAACCACTAAATTATGAAATTGCTAAATTGGGAATTGTACTTCAACCCAGAACAAAAAATGTGCTTTGACGGACACTAAATATCTTGCCCAGCAACAACAGTACAGCGGTGGGTAACGAGAGATTTAGAGGGAATTAAATTTGAGGCCTAGTATTTAGGCGCTGGGTCACCGGTATGGATTTAGTGCCAGAATTAGACTTGGAAATACACAGTAGCGGGTGTGTGTGAAGTTACTCTGAATGACCCTATGTGCACCTTCAATATTATATACCCTTTTTGGGATAGATTTCAAAGAGCTCTGATATAGCAGGAACCACTAAATTATGAAATTGCTAAATTGGGAATTGTATTTCAACCCAGAACAAGAAATGTGCTTGAACGGACACTAAATAACTCGCCCAGCTACAGCACTAGGGACAGATTTAGCTGGATATAAATTTGAGGCCTAGTATTTAGGCGCTGGGTGACCGGTATGGATTTAGTGACAGAATTAGACTGGGATATGGCCAAAAAATGAACAGACTATTGCTGGTTAAATGCACTTGGTGTGACAGCTTCACCCTGATGTAGGCTTTAGCCAAAAAACAACCACACCATTGAGGGTTAAATGCACTTGGTGACAGGCGCAGCTTGCCCCTGATTTTGTATATGGCCAAAAAATGAACAGACTATTGCTGGTTAAATGCACTTGGTGTGACAGCTTCACCCTGATGTAGGCTTTAGCCAAAAAACAACCACACCATTGAGGGTTAAATGCACTTGGTGACAGGCGCAGCTTGCCCCTGATTTTGTATATGGCCAAAAAATGAACAGACTATTGCTGGTTAAATGCACTTGGTGTGACAGCTTCACCCTGATGTAGGCTTTAGCCAAAAAACAACCACACCATTGAGGGTTAAATGCACTTGGTGACAGGCGCAGCTTGCCCCTGATTTTGTATATGGCCAAAAAATGAACAGACTATTGCTGGTTAAATGCACTTGGTGTCACAGCTTCACCCTGATGTAGGCTTTAGCCAAAAAACAACCACACCATTGAGGGTTAAATGCACTTGGTCGCAGCTTGTGCTGGCGCACCACAAGACACAAAATGGCCGCCGATCACCCCAGAAAAATGAGACTGACAAACGGTCTGTGCAGCCTAAAAACAGTGAGCAATTGAGGATCAGCAGCTCAATGATCCACAGCTGCAGATCGATCAGTTAATCAAGTCCTTTGGAGGAGTTAATCTGCCTAATCTCGCCCTACTGTCGCAGCCGCAACCTCTCCCTACGCTAATCAGAGCAGAGTGACGGGCGGCGCTATGTGACTCCAGCTTAAATAGAGGCTGGGTCACATGGTGCTCTGGCCAATCACAGCCATGCCAATAGTAGGCATGGCTGTGATGGCCTCTTGGGGCAAGTAGTATGACGCTTGTTGATTGGCTGCTTTGCAGCCTTTCAAAAAGCGCCAAGAAAGCGTCACAAAAGCGCGAAGAAAGCGACGAACACCGAACCCGAACCCGGACTTTTACGAAAATGTCCGGGTTCGGGTCCGTGTCACGGACACCCCAAAATTCGGTACGAACCCGAACTATACAGTTCGAGTTCGCTCATCCCTAGTCCACAATTTTCAGGGCCTGAATTTCACTTACCCTACGCGCTGAGGTAATTGCCACTAGGAATAACGTTTTCAGTGTAATATATTTTAACGGGACTTCTGAAAGAGGCTCAAAGGGGCCTAAAGTTAACACAGACAAGACTAGATTAAGATCCCAAGGGGAACCGCGGGTCTTAGAAAGGGTCTTAATCTATCTGCTCCTCTCAGATATCAGATGACCCATGGTCTGCAATCTTTTTTTATCAAACACGGAACATAAAGCTGATATGTGGACCCTTAAAGTATTTGGGCGCAACCCTTTCTAAAATCCAGATTGCAAAAATCCCAATAAAGTTTAAATAGAGAACTCCTGGGATGAATATTTGGACCGGTACCACCAGCCGCAGAATCTTTTCCAGACCCTGGAATAAATCCTGGAGGTAATCTCCTTCCTGCGGGCTGCCATGGTGTTAATTATGGAATCTGATAAGCCTTACACTCTCAGAGTTAGCCTCTCAGATTACAGGCAGCCAGATGTAATTGGACCCTGGGACAATAGATCTTGCTTCCAGGGAAGCATCCACGGGCTCTGTACTGACAGGAGTTTTAGAAGAGGGAACCAGGACTTTTTGGGCCATAATGGCGCTATTAATATCACATGGGCTCTGTCCTGACGTATCTTTTTTAGTACCCTGGGTATCAGAGGAAAAGCATATGCCAGATGAAAGTCCCATTTTTGGGACAGGGCATCCATCCCTATGTTCCCACCGAAGGGGTTTAGTGAAAATATTTTTTTTAGTTTTGTGTTCACTGCGGAGGCAAACACATCCACCTGCGGGATCCCTCCTAAGGAGGTTATCTGTAGGAAAACCTGTTCCTCTAGACTCCACTCTGTCGACTTCAGTGACACTCTGCTTAAAAAGTCTGCTTTTGTGTTTAAAGACCCTTTTAAATGTATCGCTGACAGGGATTTTAGATGAACCTCTGCCCAGGAGAAGATTATTTCCGCTATTTTGCTTAGCCCCACACTTCTTGTTCCTCCTTGATAGTTTAGATAGGCTACTACCGTTGTGTTGTCCGATCCTATTTGTATGTCCTTCCCCACTATATATTGGGATAGTACTTTTAGAGCTTGAAGAGAGATCCATCTGATCCCTGGACATCTGGTCTTGACAGGAGTGATGAGAGCAATAAGCTCCCCATCCCCATAGACTTGCATCAGTTGAAACAATCTGTAGATGACAGGAGACCAGGCAACTCCTTCCCCTCAGGTGATCTGGATCTATCCACCACTGTAGGGAATGGTTTACCCAAGAGGGAATTTGAACTATCTGATAAATAGATTTCTGTCCCAACATCCCAATAACCACTGCTGGAGGATCCGAGTGTGGAATTGGGCCCATTTGACTGCGGGAATACATGATGTTAGTGTGCCCAACAGTCTCATACCGTCTCTGATCGTACAAACGGACAGATTTTGGAAGTTTGAGACCTTTCCTATTACTCCTGTCACCTTTTCGGTTGGAAGAAATTTTTTTTTGATGGGTGGACTCCAAACGAACCCCTAGGAAAATTAAACTCTGTTAAGGGCAGGGGTTTGATTTCTCCCAGTTTATCACACCACCTGTTTGAAACAGAGTCTGGCAAGTCTGACATAGATTCTTCTCTAGACATTCTCTCGAATCTCCCACAATTAGAAGATTAGGGGATTATTAAGACATTTCATCTACTCAAGTGAGCCACTACAGCTATCATTACCTTTGTGAACACCCTCGGAGCTGAGGTGATCCCAAAGGGGAGGACTTGGAACTGAAAATTATATAACTTTGTTCCCAGAAAGACTGCAATACGAAGACATTTTTGAGCTCTTTCACATACCGGAATATGGTAATACGCATCCTTCAAGTCTATTGATGTTAAAAAGTCCCCTTCTTTTAACAGGCTTAGGCTACTTTCACACTTGCGGCAGGACGGATCCGACATGCTGTTCACCATGTCGGATCCGTCCTGCAGCTATTTCGCCGTGCCGCCGCTCAGTCCCCATTGACATTATAGTCAATGGGGACGGAGCGGCTGTCTGGCTAAATAGCCGCAGGACGGATCCGACATGGTGAACAGCATGTCGGATCCATCCTGCCGCAAGTGTGAAAGTAGCCTTATGGTGGTGTTTATGTATTCCATCTTGAACTTTTTGTATTTTATAAATCTGTTCAGACTCTTTAGGTTTATTATCAACTGAAAAGTTCCATTCGTTTTTTTTTAACCAAAAAGATGGTTGAATAGTAACTAGGGATGAGCGAACCCGAACTGTATAGTTCGGGTTCGTACCGAATTTTGGGGTGTCCGTGACACGGACCCGAACCCGGACATTTTCGTAAAAGTCCGGGTTCGGGTTCGGTGTTCGTCGCTTTCTTGGCGCTTTTTGAAAGGCTGCAAAGCAGCCAATCAACAAGCGTCATACTACTTGCCCCAAGAGGCCGTCACAGCCATGCCTACTATTGGCATGGCTGTGATTGGCCAGAGCACCATGTGACCCAGCCTCTATTTAAGCTGGAGTCACATAGCGCCGCCCGTCACTCTGCTCTGATCAGTGTAGGGAGAGGATGCGCCTGCGACAGTAGGGCGAGATTAGGCAGATTAACTCCTCCAAAAGACTCCATCCAGTGATCGATCTGCAGCTGTGGATCATTGAGCTGCTGATACTCAATTGCTCACTGTTTTTAGGCTGCCCAGACCGTTTGTCAGTCACTTTTTTCTGGGGTGATCGGCGGCCATTTTGTGTCTTGTGGTGCGCCAGCACAAGCTGCGACCAAGTGCATTTAACCCTCAATGGTGTGGTTGTTTTTTGGCTAAAGCCTACATCAGGGTGAAGCTGTCACACCAAGTGCATTTAACCATCAATAGTGTGGTTATTATTTGGCCATATCCCAGTCTAATTCTGTCAGTAAACGTATACCGGTCACCCAGCGCCTAAATACTAGGCCTCAAGTTTATATCCCGCTAAATCTGTTGTTACCGCTGTCCTGTTGTGGCTGGGCAAGTTATTTAGTGTCCGTCAAAGCACATTTTTTGTTCAGGGTTGAAATACAATTCCCAATTTAGCAATTTCATAATTTAGTGGTTTCTGCTGTATCAGAGCTATTTGAAATCTATCCCAAAAAGGGTATATAATATTCAAGGTGCACATAGGGTCATTCAGAATAACTTCACACACACGCTACTGTGCATTTCCAAGTCTAATTCTGTCAGTAAATCCATACCGGTCACCCAGCGCCTAAATACTAGGCCTCAAATTTATATCCCGCTGAATTTGAATACAATACATTGGGCCAAATAATATTTTTGTTGTTGTGCTGAACCATAACAATGAGGAAAACATCTAGTAAGGGACGCGGACGTGGACATGGTCGTGGTGGTGTTAGTGGACCCTCTGGTGCTGGGAGAGGACGTGGCCGTTCTGCCACATCCACACGTCCTAGTGTACCAACTACCTCAGGTCCCAGTAGCCGCCAGAATTTACAGCGATATTTGGTGGGGCCCAATGCCGTTCTAAGGATGGTAAGGCCTGAGCAGGTACAGGCATTAGTCAATTGGGTGGCCGACAGTGGATCCAGCACGTTCACATTATCTCCCACCCAGTCTTCTGCAGAAAGCGCACAGATGGCGCCTGAAAACCAACCCCATCAGTCTGTCACATCACCCCCATGCATACCAGGGAAACTGTCTGAGCCTCAAGTTATGCAGCAGTCTCTTATGCTGTTTGAAGACTCCGCTGGCAGGGTTTCCCAAGGGCATCCACCTAGCCCTTCCCCAGCGGTGAAAGACATAGACTGCACTGACGCACAACCACTTATGTTTCCTGATGATGAGGACATGGGAATACCACCTCAGCATGTCTCTGATGATGACGAAACACAGGTGCCAACTGCTGCGTCTTTCTGCAGTGTGCAGACTGAACAGGAGGTCAGGGATCAAGACTGGGTGGAAGACGATGCAGGGGACGATGAGGTCCTAGACCCCACATGGAATGAAGGTCGTGCCACTGACTTTCACAGTTCGGAGGAAGAGGCAGTGGTGAGACCGAGCCAACAGCGTAGCAAAAGAGGGAGCAGTGGGCAAAAGCAGAACACCCGCCGCCAAGAGACTCCGCCTGCTACTGACCGCCGCCATCTGGGACCGAGCACCCCAAAGGCAGCTTCAAGGAGTTCCCTGGCATGGCACTTCTTCAAACAATGTGCTGACGACAAGACCCGAGTGGTTTGCACGCTGTGCCATCAGAGCCTGAAGCGAGGCATTAATGTTCTGAACCTGAGCACAACCTGCATGACCAGGCACCTGCATGCAAAGCATGAACTGCAGTGGAGTAAACACCTTAAAACCAAGGAAGTCATTCAGGCTCCCCCTGCTACCTCTTCTGCTGCTGCCGCCTCAGCCTTTTCTGCTGCTGCCGCCTCGGCCTCTTCTGCTGCTGCTGCCTCGGCCTCTTCCTCCGCCTCTGGAGGAACGTTGGCACCTGCCGCCCAGCAAACAGGGGATGTACCACCAACACCACCACCACCACCTCCGTCACCAAGCATCTCAACCATGTCACACGGCAGCGTTCAGCTCTCCATCTCACAAACATTTGAGAGAAAGTGTAAATTCCCACCTAGCCACCCTCGATCCCTGGCCTTGAATGCCGGCATTTCTAAACTACTGGCCTATGAAATGCTGTCATTCAGGCTGGTGGACACAGACAGCTTCAAACAGCTCATGTCGCTTGCTGTCCCACAGTATGTTGTTCCCAGCCGGCACTACTTCTCCAAGAGAGCCGTGCCTTCCCTGCACAACCAAGTATCCGATAAAATCAAGTGTGCACTGCGCAACGCCATCTGTAGCAAGGTCCACCTAACCACAGATACGTGGACCAGTAAGCACGGCCAGGGACGCTATATTTTTTGTTTGTTTTTTATAAATTACACAGTACGATCTGTGGAGAAAAAAGAAAGCTTATTTTACAGGGCTGAGCTTAATTTTGTACGTAAAGGCATAGTATACTATTGTGCAAACAGTTATTGCGTGGTGACTTCCAAGTAAGGCTACTTTCACACTAGCGTTCGCTGGTCCGTTCGTGAGCTCCGTTTGAAGGGGCTCACGAGCGGACCCGAACGCAGCCGTCCAGCCCTGATGCAGTCTGAATGGAGCGGATCCGCTCAGACTGCATCAGTCTGGCGGCGTTCAGCCTCCGCTCCGCTCGCCTCCGCACGGACAGGCGGACTGCTGAACGCTGCTTGCAGCGTTGGGGTGTCCGCCTGGCCGTGCGGAGGCGTGCGGATCCGTTCAGACTTACAATGTAAGTCAATGGGAACGGATCCGCTTGAAGATGTCACCATATGGCTCAATCTTCAAGCGGATCCGTCCCCCATTGACTTTACATTGAAAGTCTGAATGGATCCGCGCAGGCTACTTGCGCACTTGCGAATTTTTTTAAAGTTATTAATGCAGACGGATCCGTACTGAACGGAGCCTCCGTCTGCATTAATATGAGCGGATCCGTTCAGAACGCTAGTGTGAAAGTAGCCTAAGTGTGCTACTAGCTGCTGCTATAGTTAGGTGCCGGGGAAATACACAATGTGGAAAGACAGAAAATACACCTAAGAGCCACTAGGTGGCGCTGACAGGCCAAACTGAGTATGCGATTTGATACAAAGAATGAAAGTTTGTGGAAGGTAGGTCTGCTATGCAGAACTAGACTTTCCCACGTGCTGCGGCACAGTGAGAACAGCATGATAACCCTCCCCACCCCAGGCGGGTGCACGGAAAACCGCCTAGATGCTGACGTGAGGGGGACCGCGGGTGGTCCCCTGTGAATTTCCGACATGTGCGCTCCGGTCCCTTGATGAGACCACCGTGCGGTGTGGTGGGGACCGGGAGTAGCGCAGTGACTTACGATTAGGCTGGAGAGCCAAGACCGGACCACCGAAACACACCGTGCCGCCCAAACGGCAGAGGTGAGTAGGGGCTGGGTGTTTAAGTAGGGGACTAACTCCTCCCACAAATTCAGGCCTAATGGCCTTTCTACATGTCTGAAACACCATTGTATATTTGTCGCTGCTTGAGAAAGGTCCCATTGAGAGAACTGAAACGTCGCTTTCTGGTGAATAAACACACGTTTTGCTTTGGATGTGCCGTAGAGTTTATTTTTATTTTTTAGTAGTTATGGCCAGATATGTGCCCCTCACAGTAGTTATGGCCAGATATGTGCCCCTCACAGTAGTTATGGCCAGATATGTGCCCCTCACAGTAGTTATGGCCAGATATGTGCCCCTCACAGTAGTTATGGCCAGATATGTGCCCCTCACAGTAGTTATGGCCAGATATGTGCCCCTCACAGTAGTTATGGCCAGTTATTTGCCCCCTCACAGTAGTTATGTCCAGATATGTGCCCCCTCACAGTAGTTATGCCCAGATGTGCCCCTCACAGTAGTTATGGCCAGTTATTTGCCCCCTCACAGTAGTTATGTCCAGATATGTGCCCCCCTCACAGTAGTTATGCCCAGATGTGCCCCTCACAGTAGTTATGGCCAGATATGTGCCCCTCACAGTAGTTATGGCCAGTTATGTGCCCCCTAACAGTAGTTATGCCCAGATGTGCCCCTCACTGTAGTTATGTCCAGATATGTGCCCCTCACTGTAGTTATGGCCAGATATCTGCCCCCTCACAGTAGTTATGTCCAGATATGTGCCCCTCGCAGTAGTTATGTCCAGATATGTGCCCCTCGCAGTAGTTATGTCCAGATATGTGCCCCTAACACTAGTTATGCCCAGATATGTGCCCCTCACAGTAGTTATGTCCAGATATGTGCCCCTCACAGTAGTTATGTCCAGATATGTGCCCCTCACAGTAGTTATGTCCAGATATGTGCCCCTCACAGTAGTTATGTCCAGATATGTGCCCCTCACAGTAGTTATGTCCAGATATGTGCCCCTCACAGTAGTTATGTCCAGATATGTGCCCCTCACAGTAGTTATGTCCAGATATGTGCCCCTAACAGTAGTTATGTCCAGATATGTGCCCCTCACAGTAGTTATGTCCAGATATGTGCCCCTCACAGTAGTTATGTCCAGATATGTGCCCCTCACAGTAGTTATGTCCAGATATGTGCCCCTCACAGTAGTTATGTCCAGATATGTGCCCCTAACAGTAGTTATGTCCAGATATGTGCCCCTCACAGTAGTTATGTCCAGATATGTGCCCCTCACAGTAGTTATGTCCAGATATGTGCCCCTCACAGTAGTTATGTCCAGATATGTGCCCTCTTCAGAGGAAGTAAAAAAGCAAAAACAAAACAGTAAATTCTCACCCGGTTCCTCCGATGATCACAGCTCATGACTGAGGTCATCGTGCTGCTGTGGAGAGCCGGCTGCTGAATGGAAGGCTCTCTGCTTCACCATTACAATCTGCTGTCTCTGCGTCTTATGGATATACCTCAGCAGTTCCGGGACTGAGGGACAGCCACTGAAATCCTGCAGGATCCCGGAATGTTGGGAGGTATGCACACCCACTACATACATACATGAACACTCAAGTTCCTCATGGCAAATAAAGCCCTAGACATTGAACCCTCTCTGTGCTCCATTGACTTCTACTCTAGAACTGATCGAAACCTAGGTACATAGTGGCTCAGATAACCGCAACTGATGCCAAAATCATCAATGTTTACTTAGCAAAATTCACTGTCATCATCTGCACCATCATCTCTCAACATCCACAAGCACGCCTCTCCAGGGCTCACTTTATCAACATCACTTCTCTCTGTCGCTCCTCCGTTGTCAGGCCCTTACCTCAGGCACCCCTCCGTGCTAGCTCTCTGTTCTCCTCAGCACCGCAGACTTCTTCCTCCAGTGGTATCAGCCACACACTGACCCACTTCCTGCTGACAGCCTCTATTTATGGATTATGCTTCTGCAGAGCCATCTAGTGGCAACAGTTAATATTGCAGGCTTACATTCTATGCATGGAAAAACATTATACAATTGACCAAAAGGCGAGTGTGACACATGTGGTGCACCCTCTTACACCATGTTGTTTTACACCCAGCTTTCTTAGAGTCCTGAAGCCGAGATCTGCCCAGGGTGCAATGATTCATCCTTCAGTATCATATCAGGCATAGTCTTCTCCGCCTGTCCATGGTTTCTCCTGTTTGGAGATTGATTTGAGGTTCAGTTATCCCAGTATCAGTGACAAGAGCTGCGCCATTATTTACCTGACAAACACGATCACATCATCTCCCGCTGCCTCGCTGTAATCCCTAACACCTCCTGCAAACAACCGCAGCATTGATCGTGGCCGCAACATATGTTTTGACATTATATTTCTGCTTATAACAGTAATCCTGGTATTTGCAGTTTATGGGAGGGCAACAATATTCCATAAACCTACAGCTTTCTAAATCCTGAGTTTTCTGGTACATGAATAGCATGACAGAAGTGCAGTAAAGACTGACATATAAACTCAGATCTATGGAAAACTGGGTGGAACCACTGTAGGCTCAGTAATGGCTGAGAAGAGTCGGCCTCTGTATGAAAATGACTTTCAGTGACATTCTGCACTTTTCAGAAATGAGCTCCCTCGTGTGTGTAGGGGTCCCCTCCCTGGACTGTCCATCTTTTTACTACTGTATGGGCTCCACATGGAGGCAACCTGAGGCCGTCATCTCTGGGACATATTTCTTGACCAGGTCCTGTTCACACAGCAGAGGGTTCGTTACAATTGTGTCCTCTATGACCTAAACACATCAGCAACTGTCCTGACAGTTAGGGCTCATGCACACAAATGTATTTTCTTTTCGCTTCCGTTCAGGTTTTTTTGCGGACCGTGTGCAGAACCATTCACTTGAATTGGTCTGCAAAAATATCGGAAGGTGCTCAGTGTGCATTCCGTTTTTTTGTATTTCCGTTCCGCTAAAAAGTAGTGCATGTCCTATTATTGTTCGCAAATCACGGTCCGAGGCCCCATTCAAGTCAATGGGTCAGCAAAAATACAGAACGCACACGGAACACATCCGTATGTCATCCGTATTTCATCCGTATTTTGCGGATCCATACTGTAGAAATGCTCTGCCCTGTCCATATTGCTCATGTGTTTGGTGATTAATAAGTTACTGTTTCTGTTTCCGATCCGCAAAAAACGGATCTCATACGGAAACCATACGGATATGTTTTGTGGAATAACGGAACGGAAGAGGACTTAAATCAGAGAAAAAAAACCTTGTGAAAAACAGACCGCAAAACAACAGTGGTCGTGTGCATGAGCCCTTACAATGTCTGGACTGGATACAACTGAAACAAACCTTCAGGGGTGAGAAGCATTAGATCTGTGTGAGAATTCAGTTTATTGATACAAACAGGGAGGTTTCCATTCAGTAACAGCAAGCAGAGATACCAAATTAAAGATTTTATTCCCATAGCAATAGCTGATCAGTGAACCGCTCGTCCCTGAGGTTACAGGACTGAGCTCTTCAGGATTGTCAGGATGGATCCCAGCGCCAGGATGATGGCGGCATAGCTGGACTGGAGGCTGGTGCTGCCGCTGGTGTTACACCGGTCGGTGGAGCAGCAGGTGGTGGAGCTGGAGACGCCAAGGACGTTAGTGCTGGAGGCAGTGCAGGACACGGCACACATCTTATTGATGGTGGCAGCCGAAGCCCCAGCTGCAAGGAAAAACAACATTTTATAAAGTAAACTTACTAAAAGGGGCGGGGCTGTGACAACCTGGTATTATCAGGGTTGTATATAATTACATATGGGCAGTAGTGTTGAGCGAGAATGCTCGGCTGAACTGCTCGGCACATCGGAGTGCTTGGCCGAATACTGCGGGTGCTCGAGTACAATTTAATACAATAAAAGTCAATGGGAGACCCGAGCATCAAACCAGGCGCCCCCTGCTCTGAAGAAGAGAAGAGGGTGTCTGGTTCACAAAATAGGTTAGAAATTGATGGAAACGCCATCAAAATGGTTTGGAAACAGCGTTTCACATAACTGGCTACTGGCATACAGCCTTTGTGTGGTTGTCTATTGTATGTCATAGATATTAGGAGTCCAAGACGCATCCAGCTATCCTCCTAATGCTGTTTCCAAACCATTTTGATGGGGTTTGCATCAATTTCTAACCTATTTTGTGAACCAGACACCCTCTCCTCTTCCGAGCAGGGGGTGCCTGGGGTTCTTCCACTGACTTCCATTGTGCTCGGGTGCTCGGTAGAACAAGATCATACGATGTGTTCGTCCAAAGCTCCCGAGCACTTTGGTGCTCGATCAACACTAATGGGCAGCTATTGAAGGCAAATACCCGGCTGTGATGACTCGGGGCCCCAGGTGATAAAACTGAGATACTGAACTCACCGACTGAGACGGATGCCACAGACGTCTGACAATACTTGTCGCTGCTGGTGCAGTTTTCCGGTGTCAGACAATGATCGTTGGAAGATTGGGATGTACAGGTAAAGCACTGCAGAGAGAGAGCTGCAGAGAAAGGGAAGTCACAGGTCACATACAGTCATGTATCTAAGCAGTGTGATACTGTCCACTGAGCTGTGTATCTAATCCTATCCTGTGTGATACCATCTGCTGAGCTGTGTATCTAATCCTATCATGTGTGATACTGTCTGCAGAGCTGTGTATCTAATCCTCTCCTGTGTGATACTGTCTGCTGAGCTGTGTATCTAATCCTATCCTATGTGATACTGTCTGCTGAGCTGTGTATCTAATCCTATCCTGTATGATACAGTCTGCTGAGCTGTGTATCTAATCCTATCCTGTGTGATACTGTCTGCTGAGCTGTGTATCTAATCCTATCATGTGTGATACCATCTGCTGAGCTGTGTATCTAATCCTATCCTATGTGATACTGTCTGCTGAGCTGTGTATCTAATCCTATCCTATGTGATTCTGTCTGCTGAGCTGTGTATCTAATCCTGTCCTATGTGATACTGTCTGCGGAGCTGTGTATCTAATCCTATCCTGTGTGATACTGTCTGCTGAGCTGTGTATCTAATCCTATCCTGTGTGATACTGTCTGCTGAGCTGTGTATCTAATCCTATCCTGTGTGATACTGTCTGCTGAGCTGCTGTATCTAATCCTATCATGTGTGATACTGTCTGCTGAGCTGTGTATCTAATCCTATCCTGTGTGATACTGTCTGCTGAGCTGTGTATCTAATCCTATCCTGTGTGATACTGTCTGCTGAGCCGTGAATCTAATCCTATCCTGTGTGATACTGTCTCCTGAGCTGTGTATCTAATTCTATCCTGTGTGATACTGCCTTCTGAGCTGTGTATCTAATCCTATCCTGTGTGATACTGCCTGCTGAGCTGTGTATCTAATCCTATCATGTGTGATACTGTCTGCTGAGCTGTGTATCTAATCCTATCCTGTGTGATACTGTCTGCTGAGCCGTGTATCTAATCCTATCCTGTGTGATACTGTCTGCTGAGCTGTGTATCTAATCCTATCCTGTGTGATACTGTCTGCTGAGCTGTGTATCTAATCCTATCCTGTGTGATACTGTCTGCTGAGCTGTGTATCTAATCCTATCCTGTGTGATACTGTCTGCTGAGCTGTGTATCTAATCCTATCCTGTGTGATACTGTCTGCTGAGCCGTGAATCTAATCCTATCCTGTGTGATACTGTCTCCTGAGCTGTGTATCTAATTCTATCCTGTGTGATACTGCCTTCTGAGCTGTGTATCTAATCCTATCCTGTGTGATACTGCCTGCTGAGCTGTGTATCTAATCCTATCATGTGTGATACTGTCTGCTGAGCTGTGTATCTAATCCTATCCTGTGTGATACTGTCTGCTGAGCTGTGTATCTAATCCTATCCTATGTGATACTGTCTGCTGAGCTGTGTATCTAATCCTATCCTGTGTGATACTGTCTGCTGAGCTGTGTATCTAATCCTACCCTGTGTGATACTGTCTGCTGAGCTGTGTATCTAATCCTATCCTGTGTGATACTGCCTGCTGAGCTGTGTATCTAATCCTATTATGTGTGATACTGTCTGCTGAGCTGTGTATCTAATCCTATCCTGTGTGATACTGTCTGCTGAGCTGTGTATCTAATCCTATCCTATGTGATACTGTCTGCTGAGCTGTGTATCTAATCCTATCCTATGTGATACTGTCTGCTGAGCTGTGTATCTAATCCTATCCTATGTGATACTGTCTGCTGAGCTGTGTATCTAATCCTATCCTGTGTGATACTGTCTGCTGAGCTGTGTATCTAATCCCATCATGTGTGATACTGTCTGCTGAGCTGTGTATCTAATCCTATCCTGTGTGATACTGTCTGCTGAGCTGTGTATCTAATCCTATCCTGTGTGATACTGTCTGCTGAGCTGTGTATCTAATCCCATCATGTGTGATACTGTCTGCTGAGCTGTGTATCTAATCCTATCCTGTGTGATACTGTCTGCTGGGCTGTGTATCTTATCCGGTATACAGTCCACACAGCACTACACCCCCCATCATTCTAGCAGTGTACCCATCCTGCAGGGTCTTACCTGTGGCGGCACAGAGGGCGATCACCAGGAGGAGGCTCGTGTACGCTGCCATTGTGAGCGGAGTGATGTCTGACCGGCAGCCTCCTCCTCTATATATACAGGACTTTGTGTATGTAGAAAAAGGTTTCCATGAAAACCTCATTATACCAAAAACACTCCATGTAAAGGAATAAGGAGTGGAAACTAATCCACAGCACAATCACAAGTGTTTCCTAACGACTTATACAGGTACCGCCAATACGTGTTACTCACCCATTATATGACCGCTGCCAACAACCAACGACACCCGGGTCACTACTAAGACTTCAAAACATCACAGATCATAATAGGAATTATAGAATAAACAGGACTGAATATAACACCCCAGAATAACAGGACTGTATATAACACCCCAGAATAACAGGACTGTATACAACACCCCAGAATAACAGGACTGTATATAACACCTCAGAATAACAGGACTGTATATAACACCCCAGAATAACAGGACTGTATATAACACCCCAGAATAACAGGACTGTATATAACACCCCAGAATAACAGGACTGTATATAACACCCCCAGAATAACAGGACTGTATATAACACCCCAGAATAACAGGACTTTATATAACACCCCAGAATAACAGGACTGTATATAACACCCCAGAATAACAGGACTGTATATAACACCCCAGAATACCAGGACTGTATATAACACCCCAGAATAACAGGACTGTATATAACACCCCAGAGAGACAGGACTGTATATAACACCCCAGAATAAACAGACTGTTTATAACACCCAGAATAACAGGACTGTATATAACACCCCAGAATAAACGGACTGTATATAACACCCCAGAATGACAGGACTGTATATAACACCCCAGAATAACAGGACTGTATATAACACCCCAGAATAACAGGACTGTATATAACACCCCAGAATAACAGGACTGTATATAACACCCCAGAATAACAGGACTGTATATAACACCCCAGAATAACAGGACTGTATATAACATCCAGACTAATAGGACTGTATATAACACCCCAGAATAACAGGACTGTATATAACACCCCAGAATAACAGGACTGTATATAACACCCCAGAATAACAGGACTGTATACAACACCCCAGAATAACAGGACTGTATATAACACCTCAGAATAACAGGACTGTATATAACACCCCAGAATAACAGGACTGTATATAACACCCCAGAATAACAGGACTGTATATAACACCCCAGAATAACAGGACTGTATATAACACCCCCAGAATAACAGGACTGTATATAACACCCCAGAATAACAGGACTTTATATAACACCCCAGAATAACAGGACTGTATATAACACCCAGAATAACAGGACTGTATATAACACCCCAGAATACCAGGACTGTATATAACACCCCAGAATAACAGGACTGTATATAACACCCCAGAGAGACAGGACTGTATATAACACCCCAGAATAAACAGACTGTTTATAACACCCAGAATAACAGGACTGTATATAACACCCCAGAATAAACGGACTGTATATAACACCCCAGAATGACAGGACTGTATATAACACCCCAGAATAACAGGACTGTATATAACACCCCAGAATAACAGGACTGTATATAACACCCCAGAATAACAGGACTGTATATAACACCCCAGAATAACAGGACTGTATATAACACCCCAGAATAACAGGACTGTATATAACATCCAGACTAATAGGACTGTATATAACACCCCAGAATAACAGGACTGTATATAACACCCCAGAATAACAGGACTGTATATAACACCCCAGAATAACAGGACTGTATACAACACCCCAGAATAACAGGACTGTATATAACACCTCAGAATAACAGGACTGTATATAACACCCCAGAATAACAGGACTGTATATAACACCCCAGAATAACAGGACTGTATATAACACCCCAGAATAACAGGACTGTATATAACACCCCCAGAATAACAAGACTGTATATAACACCCCAGAATAACAGGACTTTATATAACACCCCAGAATAACAGGACTGTATATAACACCCCAGAATAACAGGACTGTATATAACACCCCAGAATAACAGGACTGTATATAACACCCCAGAATAACAGGACTGTATATAACACCCCAGAGAGACAGGACTGTATATAACACCCAGAATAACAGGACTGTATATAACACCCCAGAATAAACAGACTGTTTATAACACCCAGAATAACAGGACTGTATATAACACCCCAGAATGACAGGACTGTATATAACACCCCAGAATAACAGGACTGTATATAACACCCCAGAATAACAGGACTGTATATAACACCCCAGAATAACAGGACTGTATATAACACCCCAGAATAACAGGACTGTATATAACACCCCAGAATAACAGGACTGTATATAACATCCAGACTAATAGGACTGTATATAACACCCCAGAATAACAGGACTGTATATAACACCCCAGAATAACAGGACTGTATATAACACCCCAGAATAAACGGACTGTATATAACACCCAGAATAACAGGACTGTATATAACACCCCAGAATAACAGGACTGTATATAACATCCCAGACTAATAGGACTGTATATAACATCCCAGAATAAACAGACTGTTTATAACACCCAGAATAACAGGACTGTATATAACACCCCAGAATAACAGGACTGTATATAACATCCCAGACTAATAGGACTGTATATAACACCCCAGAATAAACAGACTGTTTATAACACCCAGAATAACAGGACTGTATATAACACCCCAGAATAACAGGACTGTATATAACATCCCAGACTAATAGGACTGTATATAACACCCCAGAATAAACGGACTGTTTATAACACCCAGAATAACAGGACTGTATATAACACCCCAGAATAAACGGACTGTATATAACACCCCAGAATGACAGGACTGTATATAACACCCCAGAATAACAGGACTGTATATAACACCCCAGAATAACAGGACTGTATATAACACCCCAGAATAACAGGACTGTATATAACACCCCAGAATAACAGGACTGTATATAACACCCCAGAATAACAGGACTGTATATAACATCCAGACTAATAGGACTGTATATAACACCCCAGAATAACAGGACTGTATATAACACCCCAGAATAACAGGACTGTATATAACACCCCAGAATAACAGGACTGTATACAACACCCCAGAATAACAGGACTGTATATAAACACCTCAGAATAACAGGACTGTATATAACACCCCAGAATAACAGGACTGTATATAACACCCCAGAATAACAGGACTGTATATAACACCCCCAGAATAACAAGACTGTATATAACACCCCAGAATAACAGGACTTTATATAACACCCCAGAATAACAGGACTGTATATAACACCCCAGAATAACAGGACTGTATATAACACCCCAGAATACCAGGACTGTATATAACACCCCAGAATAACAGGACTGTATATAACACCCCAGAGAGACAGGACTGTATATAACACCCAGAATAACAGGACTGTATATAACACCCCAGAATAAACAGACTGTTTATAACACCCAGAATAACAGGACTGTATATAACACCCCAGAATGACAGGACTGTATATAACACCCCAGAATAACAGGACTGTATATAACACCCCAGAATAACAGGACTGTATATAACACCCCAGAATAACAGGACTGTATATAACACCCCAGAATAACAGGACTGTATATAACACCCCAGAATAACAGGACTGTATATAACATCCAGACTAATAGGACTGTATATAACACCCCAGAATAACAGGACTGTATATAACACCCCAGAATAACAGGACTGTATATAACACCCCAGAATAAACGGACTGTATATAACACCCAGAATAACAGGACTGTATATAACACCCCAGAATAACAGGACTGTATATAACATCCCAGACTAATAGGACTGTATATAACATCCCAGAATAAACAGACTGTTTATAACACCCAGAATAACAGGACTGTATATAACACCCCAGAATAACAGGACTGTATATAACATCCCAGACTAATAGGACTGTATATAACACCCCAGAATAAACAGACTGTTTATAACACCCAGAATAACAGGACTGTATATAACACCCCAGAATAACAGGACTGTATATAACATCCCAGACTAATAGGACTGTATATAACACCCCAGAATAAACGGACTGTATATAACACCCAAAATAACAGGACTGTATATAACACCCAGAATAACAGGACTGTATATAACATCCCAGAATAACAGGACTGTATATAACACCTCAGAATAACAGGACTGTATATAACACCCCCAGAATAACAGGACTGTATATAACACCCCACAATAACAGGACTGTATATAACACCCCAGAATAACAGGACTGTATATAACACCCCAGAATAACAGGACTGAATATAACATCCCAGAATAACAGGACTGTATATAACACCCCAGAATAACAGGACTGTATATAACACCCCCAGAATAACAAGACTGTATATAACACCCCAGAATAACAGGACTGTATATAACACCCCAGACTAACAGGACTGTATATAACACCCCAGAATAAACGGACTGTATATAACACCCCAGAATAACAGGACTGTATATAACACCCCAGAATAACAGGACTGTATATAACACCCCAGAATAACAGGACTGTATATAACACCCAGAATAAACAGACTGTTTATAACACCCAGAATAACAGGACTGTATATAACACCCAGAATAACAGGACTGTATATAACACCCCAGAATGACAGGACTGTATATAACACCCAGAATAACAGGACTGTATATAACACCCCAGAGAGACAGGACTGTATATAACACCCCAGAATAACAGGACTGTATATAACACCCCAGAATGACAGGACTGTATATAACACCCCAGAATAAACAGACTGTTTATAACACCCAGAATAACAGGACTGTATATAACACCCAGAATAAACAGACTGTTTATAACACCCAGAATAACAGGACTGTATATAACACCCAGAATAACAGGACTGTATATAACACCCCAGAATAACAGGACTGTATATAACACCCCAGAATGAACAGACTGTTTATAACACCCAGAATAACAGGACTGTATATAACACCCAGAATAACAGGACTGTATATAACACCCCAGAATGACAGGACTGTATATAACACCCAGAATAACAGGACTGTATATAACACCCCAGAGAGACAGGACTGTATATAACACCCCAGAATAACAGGACTGTATATAACACCCCAGAATGACAGGACTGTATATAACACCCCAGAATAAACAGACTGTTTATAACACCCAGAATAACAGGACTGTATATAACACCCCAGAATGACAGGACTGTATATAACACCCAGAATAACAGGACTGTATATAACACCCCAGAGAGACAGGACTGTATATAACACCCCAGAATAACAGGACTGTATATAACACCCCAGAATGACAGGACTGTATATAATTATGGGGGATGTTATGTCTGGTGAAGGAATTATTTTTAGTCTTTCCATTGCATGGTCTGGACTAAATTTTTGTTCATGTGTCCAGTGGGTGAAGATTAGATAAAATGTTTGGTGTTTAGTAACTCTATGTGTCTTGGTGCGTTGTTGTACTCGGGTTTACCTTTATATTTACCTTTATGCTGTATATAACTAGAGATGAGGGAATCGAAGTTGACGAAGTGGAATTCAATCCGAATTTCAGGAAAAATTTGATTCGCACCGAATCCGAATTTCCTCACGCTTTGTGGCAACAAATCAAATTTTTTCCTAAAATGGCTGCTGCATGTGGGAGGACATGAAGCAAGGAATTATGGGAACGTGGGATCACCCACAATGCCATGCATGCAGCCAATCAGCAGCCAGCCAGCCCTGTGATGTCACAGCCCTATAAATAGCCTCAGCCATCTTGTATTCAGCCATTTTTCAGTGTACTTAGTGCAGGGAGAGACATCAGCAGGCGCTAGGGACAGTGCTAGGAAAGACTTTGAAACTTTTATTTTGCTGTATAGAAGTTCAGGGAAAGGATAGGGAGGAACCATTCCACAGTACTGAAGCAGGACAGGGTTCAGTAGGGGAGGTTACAGCCTGGGGAATAGGAACAATCCTATTACACCTTGCTGCACTGACTGCGGATCCAAATTGCCATTGCAGCAAACCGTTCTTCTTATTGGGGTGCAAGTGCTGTGTGATACAGCCATTAACAGGGGTTGTTACAAGGAAATATTTCTATGTCTTATTTGTCATCTAGCGGTCGTGTCTTGACCAGCAACCTAGCGGTTCTTGAATGGTTGACTTGGTCATCCACTTCATTCCAAGTGACATCAGACACTCCCAGCCAGTTCGTCAGACACAACCCTTAGTTAGCATGTCCTGGGAGCAGGCCCAGTGTCCTCACCTGTCCTCAACCTGCCTCTGTCCTTTTCTGTTCCCTCAGCCAGAGGGAGGACAAGCTGAACTACTATAGAGACATCCTATGTAGTCAGTTGGCCGCTGAGTCTCTGCGCCATTGTCCATCCTCTCGCAGGTCTGAGAGGGGGGGTCCTTAGCGCTCACGTTCCTCTGTCATGGCTTCTATGACAGGGTGGGGGGGTAGGAGCAGTTACAGCTCCATCAGCAGCAACTTAAGTCTAGAGTCGCTGATGAGCAGCTTTCTTCACCCGCCTAGTGAAGAAACGACTCAACAGCAGCAGCAGCTAGACCTGGAGCAGAACCTGAACCAGCAGGTGGTGGCATACTTGGACAGCCACCCCATATTGAAGATCCGCTGGACTACTGGGCAGCTAAACTGTATTTGTGGCCATAACTGGCAGAGTTTGCCCTGGAGAAGCTGTCCTGCCCAGTCCAATAGTGTGGCATCAGAGCGGATGTATAGTGCAGCGGGGGCCAATAGTTACCCCAAGAAGAATTCGCCTGTCCTCCCAAAATGTGGAGAGACTGACCTTTGTCAAGATAAATCAGGTGTGGATCTGCCAGGATTTCCACCCATCAATGCCTAATGCATCAGACTAGATCATCTATGGTGCCACACCAACACTTTAACAAAAGAGACCGGTTTCTTCTGGCTACCTGCCTGTCACAGTGAGGAGTGGGGAAAAACACCCACGTACAATGTCAGGTATAAAGGAGACGCAACTAGGCCAGGACACCGGAATCAGGGAGCAGGTCACCTCCTAAAGCGTCCCTAATCCTCACGCTAACTCCTCACCGTATGAGCGGACCTGGATGGTAGGACGGCTCATACGAGGATACCTATGGCCCTGAGTCACCCTGATAATCCCTCACATAGGAGCAGGGGAGAGACAACCTGTTCTTCCCAGACACAGATGAACAGGAGTCTCAAATGGCCTAGCAGCAGGGAATGGAAAAGACAATATGCAGCAACAGAGTCGGCAGGTAAGAACACCAGAAACATACTTACCTGCCGCAGCCACCACGACTGGAACCCGTGCAAAAGTACAGGTGCCCACACACCAAATAGGACACCGTACAAACAACACCACACACAGGTATCCAGCACTCCTGATTCTGCCTGGGCCCGAAACAGCAAGGTGCACTGCAACCCCAGGCAGCACTGCATACAGACTTATGGTTCAGCCCTCCGGGAAACCAGCCCCCTTCCAGAGGTACAACACACACAGGGTAACGTCTTGCACACATGTAGGGACAAACGCCAACAACATCCCAGACATGTAACAACAAACAAGACATACAACAAACCCTAAACATAAAGCCACACCAAACATACAACAGGTGAGGTTGGGTACACAGAGGATAAGGGAGACAAAGAAATTACATCGCAGATGACATCGATGTCCTACAAGGTGGCCCTCAAGGACTTGGCAGATAGAACACCCTGGACTGGAGCAGAGCTCCAGCAAAAAAGACAGCTGAAGTACAACTGACACCAGCCAGGGAGCCACAGGGGATAAAACCCTAGTGACCACACCCAGTCAGGGAATTAACCCTTCCAGCACCAGACAGAGGGAGGATACCACTAAAAGGGGAAGTGCACACACCAGCCAACAAGTAACACGTTACCACAGGCAACAGCATGCATGGCAACCATGTCACGGCGCACACAGCAAAAGCCCATACACTGCCATAACAGCAACATGTTGCCATCGGCAACTGCATAGGTGGCAACCATGTCACGGTGCACACACCAAAAGCCGAGACACTGCCACCACATGCCATAAAAGCAACACATTGCCAGGGCAACTGCAAGCGTGGCAAAAGTGTCACAGCGCACACAGCAAAGGCAGTGACACTGCCTGAGCTACTATTCTGATGCTGCCCACCCATCACCTGATACCACACATATGATGCCAAGTGCTCCTTCTTTCACCCACCATCTTCAGCTGGTACTGGTATTGCCACCCACCTGCCCACTCTGTCACCGGGTCACCCTGTGGTCTTCTGATGCTGCTGCCCCCTCTACACTATGTCACCTTGCCTTCTGGGGTCTCCTGATGCTGCTGCCACCTCCACACTATGTCACCTTGCCACTCTGTGGTCTCATGATGCTGCTGCTACCTCCACACTATGTCACCTTTCCACTCTGTGGCCTCCTGATGCTGCTGCCACCTCCACACTCTGTCATTGTACCACTTTGTGGCCTCCTGATGCTGCTGCCGCCACCTCCACACTCTGTTATTGTGCCACTCTGTGGCCTCCTGATGCTGCTGCCACCTCCACACTGTCATTGTGCCACTCTGTGGCCTCCTCCTGATGCTGCTGCCACCTCCAAACTCTGTAATTAGGCCACTCTGTGGTCTCCTTATGCTGCTTCCTCACCACTATGTCATAGGGCCACTCTGTGGACTTATCATGCTGTTCCCACCCTCCCCACTTCATGACTGGGCCACTGTTTTGTCTTTCGACATGGCTGACATCACCATTTATTTGACACTTCTTCTGTTCTGTCAGAAGGAAGGAAAAATTAGATGCACAACAGATCCCGTCTATGTGACAGCTGTAATGCCTGCATGACATGGTCCCTATTTTGCATCAGAATTGGTTTGTGATTTGGTAGCCAAAAGCAGGAGTGGGCACAAAACACAGAAGACATGCAAATATTCCATTTACGTGTCATCTCTGTTTTGGATCCACTCCTGTTTTTTTTTTGGGCCTTAGCAATACTGATGGATTACTGACCAAATGCTGACAGAGTGAAGGCGGATGCTCCACAGACAGGATCCGGTTTTTTGGGAGTTATTGTCTTGACGGATCAGAGGAAGGGCAAAATAATCAGTGACATCAACACACACTTACTGCTGACCCCCTCTCCACTCTGTCGGGGGCTCTACTTGTATAAGCGTTTAATAGAACAGGTTCTGTAGACATCTATGTGGAATCAGCTGACGACGGTGTAAAAGGAGTGCGCTCTTTCACGCTATAGTGGATCTTGCACAGGTCTTTATACCTGGCGCTAACATTGACCTGTAAGGCCGAGTTCACACTTGAAATATTTGGTCAGTGTTGGCCCCATAACTGCCCAAATAAGTGAAGTGCGCAGTGATTCTAAGAGCGACGCCTGTCATCTGCATGTCATGCAGACTCACAGTATTGTTTCACAGCAGACTCCCTATGCGTGTTACTGCAAATTCGGATCAAACTGAATCTTTTCGCAAAATTCGGTGAACCGGCTGAATCAAATTTTTTAGAAATTCGCTCACCTCTACATATAACAAAAAAACATTTGTTGTTTCTGGAATCTCTGGTTGAGAAGATAACTAGGCTGCTCCCTTTTATTCACTGCTTCCTTCTTCAGGGATTATGATGTGGTGATTCCTAGCAGTCAGGCAAATAAGTACTAATAAGATGTGTAAATACTTCCAACAATGTGAGGGAGGTCTGTGCCAAGGTGTCACCTAAGCAACGGCAATCTGTGCTTTGTGCCACTTACTTTTTTCAGTTTCCTGGTGACAGTGTCAAGCTTCCCCTGATGCCACATTGTTTCCATTTAATTCTATGACCAGTTAAATCAGTTATTCAGGAGCAAGAGAAAGGTGGGCTTTAGCCCTGTAAAAGCCCTACACCAGTGACCGTAATGACTTTGCCATCTTTGTATTTTACTAGGCAGAAAGAGCAGAAAAAATCTATAAAACCTGAAGTCTTGGATTACAGTGCAAGATCTGTACTAGAGTTGAGCGAACACCTGGATGTTCGGGTTCGAGAAGTTCGGCCGAACTTCCCGGAAATGTTCGGATTCGGGATCCGAACCCGACCCGAACTTCGTCCCGAACCCGAACCCCATTGAAGTCAATGGGGACCCGAACTTTTCGGCACTAAAAAGGCTGTAAAACAGCCCAGGAAAGAGCTAGAGGGCTGCAAAAGGCAGCAACATGTAGGTAAATCCCCTGCAAACAAATGTGGATAGGGAAATGAATTAAAATAAAAATAAAATAAATAAAAATTAACCAATATCAATTGGAGAGAGGTCCCATAGCAGAGAATCAGGCTTCACGTCACCCACCACTGTAACAGTCCATTGTCATATATTTAGGCCCAGCACCCAGGCAGAGGAGAGAGGTCCCGTAACAGAGAATCTGGCTTCATGTCAGCAGAGAATCAGTCTTCATATCATAGCAGAGAATCAGGCTTCACGTCACCCACCACTGTAACAGTCCATTGTCAGATATTTAGGCCCAGCACCCAGGCAGAGGAGAGAGGTCCCGTAACAGAGAATCTGGCTTCATGTCAGCAGAGAATCAGTCTTCATATCATAGCAGAGAATCAGGCTTCACGTCACCCACCACTGTAACAGTCCATTGTCAGATATTTAGGCCCAGCACCCAGGCAGAGGAGAGAGGTCCCGTAACAGACGATCTGGCTTCATGTCAGCAGAGAATCAGTCTTCATGTCATAGCAGAGAATCAGGCTTCACGTCACCCACCACTGTAACAGTCCATTGTCATATATTTAGGCCCAGCACCCAGGCAGAGGAGAGAGGTCCCGTAACAGAGAATCTGGCTTCACGTCAGCAGAGAATCAGTCTGCATGTCATAGCAGAGAATCAGGCTTCACGTCACCCAACATTGGAACAGTCCATTGTCATATATTTAGGCCCCGGCACCCAGGCAGAGGAGAGAGGTCCCGTAACAGAGAATCTGGCTTCATGTCAGCAGAGAATCAGTCTGCATGTCATAGCAGAGAATCAGGCTTCACGTCACCCAACATTGGAACAGTCCATTGTCATATATTTAGGCCCCGGCACCCAGGCAGAGGAGAGAGGTCCCGTAACAGAGAATCTGGCTTCATGTCAGCAGAGAATTAGTCTGCATGTCATAGCAGAGAATCAGGCTTCACGTCAGCCACCACTGCAACAGTCCATTGTCATAAATTTAGGCCCAGCACCCAGGCAGAGGAGAGAGGTCCCGTAACAGACAATCTGGCTTCATGTCAGCAGAGAATCAGTCTGCATGTCATAGCAGAGAATCAGGCTTCACGTCACCCAACATTGGAACAGTCCATTGTCATATATTTAGGCCCCGGCACCCAGGCAGAGGAGAGAGGTCCCGTAACAGAGAATCTGGCTTCATGTCAGCAGAGAATCAGTCTGCATGTCATAGCAGAGAATCAGGCTTCACGTCACCCAACATTGGAACAGTCCATTGTCATATATTTAGGCCCCGGCACCCAGGCAGAGGAGAGAGGTCCCGTAACAGAGAATCTGGCTTCATGTCAGCAGAGAATTAGTCTGCATGTCATAGCAGAGAATCAGGCTTCACGTCAGCCACCACTGCAACAGTCCATTGTCATAAATTTAGGCCCAGCACCCAGGCAGAGGAGAGAGGTCCCGTAACAGAGAATCTGGCTTCATGTCAGCAGAGAATCAGTCTGCATGTCATAGCAGAGAATCAGGCTTCACGTCAGCCACCACTGCAACAGTCCATTGTCAGATATTTAAGCCCAGCACCCAGGCAGAGGAGAGAGGTCCCGTAACAGAGAATCTGGCTTCATGTCAGCAGAGAATCAGTCTGCATGTCATAGCAGAGAATCAGGCTTCACGTCAGCCACCACTGCAACAGTCCATTGTCATAAATTTAGGCCCAGCACCCAGGCAGAGGAGAGAGGTCCCGTAACAGACAATCTGGCTTCATGTCAGCAGAGAATCAGTCTGCATGTCATAGCAGAGAATCAGGCTTCACGTCACCCAACATTGGAACAGTCCATTGTCATATATTTAGGCCCCGGCACCCAGGCAGAGGAGAGAGGTCCCATAGCAGAGAATCTGGCTTCATGTCAGCAGAGAATCAGGCTTCACGTCACCCAACATTGGAACAGTCCATTGTCATATATTTAGGTCCCGGCACCCAGGCAGAGGAGAGAGGTCCCGTAACAGAGAATCTGGCTTCATGTCAGCAGAGAATCAGTCTGCATGTCATAGCAGAGAATCAGGCTTCACGTCACCCAACATTGGAACAGTCCATTGTCATATATTTAGGCCCCGGCACCCAGGCAGAGGAGAGAGGTCCCGTAACAGAGAATCTGGCTTCATGTCAGCAGAGAATTAGTCTGCATGTCATAGCAGAGAATCAGGCTTCACGTCAGCCACCACTGCAACAGTCCATTGTCATAAATTTAGGCCCAGCACCCAGGCAGAGGAGAGAGGTCCCGTAACAGACAATCTGGCTTCATGTCAGCAGAGAATCAGTCTGCATGTCATAGCAGAGAATCAGGCTTCACGTCACCCAACATTGGAACAGTCCATTGTCATATATTTAGGCCCCGGCACCCAGGCAGAGGAGAGAGGTCCCGTAACAGAGAATCTGGCTTCATGTCAGCAGAGAATCAGTCTGCATGTCATAGCAGAGAATCAGGCTTCACGTCACCCAACATTGGAACAGTCCATTGTCATATATTTAGGCCCCGGCACCCAGGCAGAGGAGAGAGGTCCCGTAACAGAGAATCTGGCTTCATGTCAGCAGAGAATTAGTCTGCATGTCATAGCAGAGAATCAGGCTTCACGTCAGCCACCACTGCAACAGTCCATTGTCATAAATTTAGGCCCAGCACCCAGGCAGAGGAGAGAGGTCCCGTAACAGAGAATCTGGCTTCATGTCAGCAGAGAATCAGTCTGCATGTCATAGCAGAGAATCAGGCTTCACGTCAGCCACCACTGCAACAGTCCATTGTCAGATATTTAAGCCCAGCACCCAGGCAGAGGAGAGAGGTCCCGTAACAGAGAATCTGGCTTCATGTCAGCAGAGAATCAGTCTGCATGTCATAGCAGAGAATCAGGCTTCACGTCAGCCACCACTGCAACAGTCCATTGTCATAAATTTAGGCCCAGCACCCAGGCAGAGGAGAGAGGTCCCGTAACAGACAATCTGGCTTCATGTCAGCAGAGAATCAGTCTGCATGTCATAGCAGAGAATCAGGCTTCACGTCACCCAACATTGGAACAGTCCATTGTCATATATTTAGGCCCCGGCACCCAGGCAGAGGAGAGAGGTCCCATAGCAGAGAATCTGGCTTCATGTCAGCAGAGAATCAGGCTTCACGTCACCCAACATTGGAACAGTCCATTGTCATATATTTAGGTCCCGGCACCCAGGCAGAGGAGAGAGGTCCCGTAACAGAGAATCTGGCTTCATGTCAGCAGAGAATCAGTCTGCATGTCATAGCAGAGAATCAGGCTTCACGTCACCCAACATTGGAACAGTCCATTGTCATATATTTAGGCCCCGGCACCCAGGCAGAGGAGAGAGGTCCCGTAACAGAGAATCTGGCTTCATGTCAGCAGAGAATTAGTCTGCATGTCATAGCAGAGAATCAGGCTTCACGTCAGCCACCACTGCAACAGTCCATTGTTATAAATTTAGGCCCAGCACCCAGGCAGAGGAGAGAGGTCCCGTAACAGACAATCTGGCTTCATGTCAGCAGAGAATCAGTCTGCATGTCATAGCAGAGAATCAGGCTTCACGTCACCCAACATTGGAACAGTCCATTGTCATATATTTAGGCCCCGGCACCCAGGCAGAGGAGAGAGGTCCCGTAACAGAGAATCTGGCTTCATGTCAGCAGAGAATCAGTCTGCATGTCATAGCAGAGAATCAGGCTTCACGTCACCCAACATTGGAACAGTCCATTGTCATATATTTAGGCCCCGGCACCCAGGCAGAGGAGAGAGGTCCCGTAACAGAGAATCTGGCTTCATGTCAGCAGAGAATTAGTCTGCATGTCATAGCAGAGAATCAGGCTTCACGTCAGCCACCACTGCAACAGTCCATTGTCATAAATTTAGGCCCAGCACCCAGGCAGAGGAGAGAGGTCCCGTAACAGAGAATCTGGCTTCATGTCAGCAGAGAATCAGTCTGCATGTCATAGCAGAGAATCAGGCTTCACGTCAGCCACCACTGCAACAGTCCATTGTCAGATATTTAAGCCCAGCACCCAGGCAGAGGAGAGAGGTCCCGTAACAGAGAATCTGGCTTCATGTCAGCAGAGAATCAGTCTGCATGTCATAGCAGAGAATCAGGCTTCACGTCAGCCACCACTGCAACAGTCCATTGTCATAAATTTAGGCCCAGCACCCAGGCAGAGGAGAGAGGTCCCGTAACAGACAATCTGGCTTCATGTCAGCAGAGAATCAGTCTGCATGTCATAGCAGAGAATCAGGCTTCACGTCACCCAACATTGGAACAGTCCATTGTCATATATTTAGGCCCCGGCACCCAGGCAGAGGAGAGAGGTCCCATAGCAGAGAATCTGGCTTCATGTCAGCAGAGAATCAGGCTTCACGTCACCCAACATTGGAACAGTCCATTGTCATATATTTAGGTCCCGGCACCCAGGCAGAGGAGAGAGGTCCCATAGCAGAGAATTTGGCTTCATGTCAGCAGAGAATCAGTCTGCATGTCATAGCAGAGAATCAGGCTTCACGTCACCCAACACTGGAACAGTCCATTGTCAGATATTTTTAGGCCCCGGCACCCAGACAGAGGAGAGGTTCATTCAACTTTGGGTTGCCACGCAATATAATGGTAAAATGAAAATAAAAATAGGATTGAATGAGGAACTGCCCTGGAGTACAATAATATATGGTTAAGGGGAGGTAGTTAATGTCTAATCTGCACAAGGGACGGACAGGTCCTGTGGTATCCATGCCTGGTTCATTTTTATGAACGTCAGCTTGTCCACATTGGCTGTAGACAGGCGGCTGCGTTTGTCTGTAATGACGCCCCCTGCCGTGCTGAATACACGTTCAGACAAAACGCTGGCCGCCGGGCAGGCCAGCACCTCCAAGGCATAAAAGGCTAGCTCTGGCCACGTGGACAATTTAGAGACCCAGAAGTTGAATGGGGCCGAACCATCAGTCAGTACGTGGAGGGGTGTGCACACGTACTGTTCCAGCATGTTAGTGAAATGTTGCCTCCTGCTAACACGTTGCGTATCAGGTGGTGGTGCAGTTAGCTGTGGCGTGTTGACAAAAGTTTTCCACATCTCTGCCATGCTAACCCTGCCCTCAGAGGAGCTGGCCGTGACACAGCTGCCTTGGCGACCTCTTGCTCCTCCTCTGCCTTGGCCTTGGGCTTCCACTTGTTCCCCTGTGACATTTGGGAATGCTCTCAGTAGCGCGTCTACCAACGTGCGCTTGTACTCGCGCATCTTCCTATCACGCTCCAGTGCAGGAAGTAAGGTGGGCACATTGTCTTTGTACCGTGGATCCAGCAGGGTGGCAACCCAGTAGTCCGCACAGCGTTAAAATGTGGGCAACTCTGCTGTCGTTGCGCAGGCACTGCAGCATGTAGTCGCTCATGTGTGCCAGGCTGCCCAGGGGTAAGGACAAGCTGTCCTCTGTGGGAGGCGTATCGTCATCGTCCTGCGTTTCCCCCCAGCCACGCACCAGTGATGGGCCTGAGCTGCGTTGGGTGCCACCCCGCTGTGACCATGCTTCATCCTCATCCTCCTCCACCTCCTCCTCATCCTCGTCCTCCAGTAGCGGGCCCTGGCTGGCCACATTTGTACCTGGCCTCTGCTGTTGCAAAAAACCTCCCTCTGAGTCACTTCGAAGAGACTGGCCTGAAAGTGCTAAAAATGACCCCTCTTCCTCCTCTTCCTCCTCCCCCTCCTTCTGGGCCACCTCCTCTTGCATCATCGCCCTAAATGTTTTCTCAAGGAGACATAGAAGTGGTATTGTAACGCTGATAACGGCGTCATCGCCACTGGCCATGTTGGTGGAGTACTCGAAACAGCGCAACAGGGCACACAGGTCTCGCATGGAGGCCCAGTCATTGGTGGTGAAGTGGTGCTGTTCTGTAGTGCGACTGACCCGTGCGTGCTGCAGCTGAAACTCCACTATGGCCTGCTGCTGCTCGCACAGTCTGTCCAGCATGTGCAAGGTGGAGTTCCACCTGGTGGGCACGTCGCATATGAGGCTGGTGAGCGGGAAGGCCGAAGTTACGCTGTAGCGCAGACAGGCGAGCAGCGGCAGGATGTGAACGCCAGAAGCGCGAACAGACGGCCCGCACTTTATGCAGCAGCTCTGACATGTCGGGGTAGTTGTGAATGAACTTCTGCACCACCAAATTCAGCACATGCGCCAAGCAAGGGATGTGCGTCAAACCGGCTAGTCCCAGAGCTGCAACGAGATTTCGCCCATTATCGCACACCACCAGGCCGGGCTTGAGGCTCACCGGCAGCAACCACTCGTCGGTCTGTTGTTCTATACCCCGCCACAACTCCTGTGCGGTGTGGGGCCTGTCCCCCAAACATATGAGTTTCAGAATGGCCTGCTGACGTTTACCCCGGGCTGTGCTGAAGTTGGTGGTGAAGGTGTGTGGCTGACTGGATGAGCAGGTGGAAGAAGAGGAGGAGGAAGCCGAGAAGGAGGAGGTGGCAACAGGAGGCAAATGAATGTTGCCCTGCGATCCTTGGCGGCGGAAGGACGTGCGCTAAACAGCTCTCCGCCTGGGGCCCAGCTGCCACTACATTTACCCAGTGTGCAGTTAGGGAGATATAGCGTCCCTGGCCGTGCTTACTGGTCCACGTATCTGTGGTTAGGTGGACCTTGCTACAGATGGCGTTGCGCAGTGCACACTTGATTTTATCGGATACTTGGTTGTGCAGGGAAGGCACGGCTCTCTT
Organism: Bufo gargarizans; assembly: GCF_014858855.1. Taxonomy (NCBI): domain Eukaryota; kingdom Metazoa; phylum Chordata; class Amphibia; order Anura; family Bufonidae; genus Bufo; species Bufo gargarizans. Next base: position 137,471 of record NW_025334185.1, on the reverse strand, counting down.
GGAGAAGTAGTGCCGGCTAGGAACAACATACTGTGGGACAGCAAGCGACATGAGCTGTTTGAAGCTGTCTGTGTCCACCAGCCTAAATGACAGCATTTCATAGGCCAGTAGTTTAGAAATGCTGCCATTCAGGGCCAGGGATCGAGGGTGGCTAGGTGGGAATTTACACTTTCTCTCAAATGTTTGTGAGATGGAGAGCTGAACGCTGCCGGTGACATGGTTGAGACGCTTGGTGACGGAGGTGGTGGTGTTGGTGGTACATCCCCTGTTTGCTGGGCGGCAGGTGCCAACGTTCCTCCAGAGGTGGAGGAAGAGGCCGAGGCGGCAGCAGCAGAAGAGGCAGAAGCGGCAGCAGCAGAAGAGGCCGAGGCGGCAGCAGCAGAAGAGGCCGAGGCGGCAGCAGCAGAAGAGGTAGCAGGGGGAGCCTGAGTGACTTCCTTGGTTTTAAGGTGTTTACTCCACTGCAGTTCATGCTTTGCATGCAGGTGCCTGGTCATGCAGGTTGTGCTCAGGTTCAGAACGTTAATGCCTCGCTTCAGGCTCTGATGGCACAGCGTGCAAACCACTCGGGTCTTGTCGTCAGCACATTGTTTGAAGAAGTGCCATGCCAGGGAACTCCTTGAAGCTGCCTTTGGGGTGCTCGGTCCCAGATGGCGGCGGTCAGTAGCAGGCGGAGTCTCTTGGCGGCGGGTGTTCTGCTTTTGCCCACTGCTCCCTCTTTTGCTACGCTGTTGGCTCGGTCTCACCACTGCCTCTTCCTCCGAACTGTGAAAGTCAGTGGCACGACCTTCATTCCATGTGGGGTCTAGGACCTCATCGTCCCCTGCATCGTCTTCCACCCAGTCTTGATCCCTGACCTCCTGTTCAGTCTGCACACTGCAGAAAGACGCAGCAGTTGGCACCTGTGTTTCGTCATCATCAGAGACGTGCTGAGGTGGTATTCCCATGTCCTCATCATCAGGAAACATAAGTGGTTGTGCGTCAGTGCATTCTATGTCTTCCACCGCTGGGGAAGGGCTAGGTGGATGCCCTTGGGAAACCCTGCCAGCAGAGTCTTCAAACAGCATAAGAGACTGCTGCATAACTTGAGGCTCAGACAGTTTCCCTGATATGCATGGGGGTGATGTGACAGACTGATGGGCTTGGTTTTCAGGCGCCATCTGTGCGCTTTCTGCAGAAGACTGGGTGGGAGATAATGTGAACGTGCTGGATCCACTGTCGGCCACCCAATTGACTAATGCCTGTACCTGCTCAGTCCTTACCATCCTTAGAACGGCATTGGGCCCCACCATATATCGCTGTAAATTATGGCGGCTACTGGGACCTGAGGTAGTTGGTACACTAGGACGTGTGGATGTGGCAGAACGGCCACGTCCTCTCCCAGCACCAGTGGGTCCACTAACACCACCACGACCATGTCCACGTCCACGTCCGCGTCCCTTACTAGATGTTTTCCTCATTGTTATCGTTCACCACAACAACAAAAATATTATTTGGCCCAATGTATTGTATTCAAATTCAGGCCTTTTGTTACAGACACCTAACACTATCTGGCTATCTATTCAGGTACCGTATTACACTAATACAGGCACAGCAGTAACCACAGATTTAGCTGGATATAAATTTGAGGCCTATTATTTAGGCGCTGGGTGACAGGTATACGTTTACAGACAGAATTAGACTGGGATATGCACAGTAGAGTGTGTGTGAAGTTATTCTGAATGACCCTATGTGCACCTTGAATCTGATATACCCTTTTAGGGATAGATTTAATGTAGCCCTGATACAGCAGAAACCACTAAATGAGGAAATTGCAAAATTGGGAATTGTATTTCAACCCAGAACAAAAACTGTGCTTTGACGGACACTAAATAACTTGACCAGCCACAGCAATAACGACAGATTTGGATGACTATAAATTTGAGGCCTATTATTTAGGCGCTGGGTGACAGGTATACGTTTACAGTCAGAATTAGACTGGGATATGGCCAAAAAATAACCACACTATTGATGGTTAAATGCACTTGGTGTGACAGCTTCACCCTGATGTAGGATATAGCCAAAAAACAACCACACCATTGAGGGTTAAATGCACTTGGTGACAGGCGCAGCTTGCCCCTGATGTAGTATATGGCCAAAAAATAACCACACTATTGATGGTTAAATGCACTTGGTGTGACAGCTTCACCCTGATGTAGGATATAGCCAAAAAACAACCACACTATTGAGGGTTAAATGCACTTGGTGGCAGCTTGTGCTAGCGCACCACAAGACACAAAATGGCCGCCGATCACCCCAGAAAAAAGTGAATGAAAAACGCCCTGGGCAGTCTAAAAACAGTGAGCAATTGAATAGTAGCAGTTCAATCATCCACAGCTGCAGATCGATCAATGAATGAAGTCTTTTGGAGGAGTTAATTCCTGCCTAATCTCGCCCTAACGTCGCGGCTGCAACCTCTCCCTACACTGATCAGAGCAGAGTGACGGGCGGCGCTATGTGACTCCAGCTTAAATAGAGGCTGGGTCACATGGTGCTCTGGCCAATCACAGCCATGCCAATAGTAGGCATGGCTGTGACGGCCTCTTGGGGCAAGTAGTATGACGCTTGTTGATTGGCTGCTTTGCAGCCTTTCAAAAAGCGCCAAGAAAGCGACGAACACCGAACCTGGACTTTTACGAAAATGTCCGGGTCCGTGTCACGGACACCCCAAAATTCGGTACGAACCCGAACTATACAGTTCGGGTTCACTCATCCCTAATCTGTACCTAGGCCCCCACCTACCTTGTATTATTTATTATACTGGTGTCAGTGTCGCAATGTAGGGGAAGGGGATAAATACCAGAATGAGAACAAAAGGAAAATGACCAGGAACTAGGCCTCAAGGCTAAGGAAAGGGAACGGGTGACCACCTAGGAAACCCTGAACCTAGCCCTGACTTCTGTCAGTATGAATAGACCCTGAAGGTGGGAATATTCATACACCGTAAACCTACTAACCCTGAAAATCCCTACGAGTAGTGACAGGGTCTGAGACTACTGGTTCCTTCCCAGATAAATGATACAGCATCTCCCTGAGGCCTAGTAAACAAGGAGCAAAAGAAAACAACAAAATACAAGAGAAGTACACTTATCTTCAATAGATAATGGATGAGCAGGAACACCAAGAACCACACACCAGCTCCTCCAACTCTAGGCAGATAATAGTAACTGCATGGTAAGAAGTGTGAGTCCAGACTAAATTGGGTAGCAGTAATGACCACAAGCTGCACCTGGGATAAGAGGTGTGGTCATTACCAACAACAACACTGCAACAAGTGAAAACAGAGAGACTGTCAGATAACCTCACGTGCCGCCAGTCTCTCAGATCTTCTAACCTCTGTCATGGGAGGGACCGTGACAGTCAAACACCCCCAGAACATACAGTAAGTTATCAATAAATAATACAGAACTACACCCACAGATAACTGACAGAAACCGAACAATTATAGTCAATTGATTGAGATGTCCGTCAGGTAATAAAGTAGACAGATGATGATGGTGATGACAGTCAAGTAATGAAGTACACAGATGATGATGGCATGGACATTCAGGTAAGAAGCAGACGGATAATGATGTTGACGATAGTCAGTTAATGAAGCAGACAGATGATGGTGATGACAGCCAGGTAATGAAGCAGACAGATAATGATGACAGTCAGATGAAGGTCAGTATTATAGCTAATGCATTGGGCATTTTAGTTGGCACAGTTTCCAGTATCATTCACAATGTTTTGATGATGTCAAAGTTCAGTTCCCAGTGGGCGCCACGAATGTTGACGCCTGAGTAATTTAAATTGTCGGCAGCAATTTAGCCAAAAGAATTCTGGAGACTTCTATTCTCAAATTATTACGGGTGATGAAATATGGGTCCACCATAGTGTTGATCGACCACCAAAGTGCTCGGGTGCCCGAGTAAAACACTTTGCGATGCTCGGGTACTCTACAGAGCAACCGAGCAGAATGGAAGTCAATAAGAGTTCAAGAGAAACCGAGCATTAAACCAGGTAACCCCTGCTCTGAAGAGGGGAGGTCTATGCAGAAGATCGCTGTTCAGTGAGGGAATCCCCCAGGGACTTAGGAGTCCCTGCTCTGCCTCCATATATAGCTATACTCCATATATGGAGTCAGTGCTTGGGGACACCCAGTATATTTAAATCTAATTTAGCCTCTATTTCTGAAAAGTTTCTGACGGGATTTGAACTCACAACCTTCTACATTAGAGGCAAAAGTCCATGCAATGGAATCCCAAGGGGTCACCAACGCAATGGAAGTGCAAGGGGTCCAAAGTTATGTCGCGCACAGCACTCAGATAGAAAAATCATGGCAGTAGTTTTTTGGGATACAGAAGGCGTTTTATTGCTAGAGTTCATGCCACACAAGACAATTCCTGGAGACATCTGTGCTTCAACATAATAGCACGTGTGAGGTGACCAAGGAGGACACATACCTGGAAGTGGGTGTGAGTTACGGCCAATGTGGGCAGTGGGTGAGCAGTCAGTGCGTGCGGCCTTACATAATGGATGATGGTGGCGTGATGTCACAGCGTGATGGCTGTGGATGCGCATGCGCTTATGATGTTACCCTCATTGGAGTGTGCTGGTGACGTAAGCAGTAGAGGAGATGGGTTTGCATGAGTCGCAGATGTCGCAGCGCAGTGGCTGATGAAGCCACCTCATGGGTACTGCGTGGTGACGTGTATGACGGTGGTGGTAAACACCACGTATCACGTAAAGGAGACAGCGGCATGTAGTGGTGAGAATAGGGAAAAACACAAGTGGAGAAGAGAAAGAAGGGAAGACAAAGGGAGTATGTAGTAAGAGAAGGAAAGGGAAACATAGAGGGGAAGGAAAGCAAGAGGAGGGGAAGATACGAAGGCGGGAATATGACGACGGAAACAGGAGGCAGAACATGGAATATTGGGAGGAGTAGAGAATAGAAAATATAGAATTAAGAAATGGAGAAATAGAAAATAGAAGGAATGTGTAGATAAAGTGTAGGAGAAAGAGATCTGAGGTTTAATGCAGACAAAATGGAGTCAGATGTCAGTAATGGAAAGTTCCAGAGTCTTCCTGGCTGACCAGTTAGTTAGAATCTTCCAGTTAGGCCTCCTGCACACGACAGTATTTTTTAACGGCCCGCAAAACGTGGTTCCGTTGTTCCGTGATCTGTGCCCGTTTTTTCTTCCGTTGTGCTTCCGTGTGTCCGTGTTCCCGTTTTTTTGCGCACCGTCAGAAAACTTGGCCTGGTGAAAAAAATGTAATTTTAATAACTCCACCCAGGATACTGGTATAAATCAGGGGCACCTGAGTCTGCATTTGTGGCCATTTTCTGTAGTCTTTCCAGAGTACAGAGGTTATTTTGGCTGCTTCTCTTTGCTGTATCATCATGTCTGATTCTGAGGACAAGGTCTTACTGCATTGGCTCGTTTCTCGGCAATGGGGTCTGCGCCCTCCTTTGTTGACTGAGGAACCGAGTAGAAGGCGACGATTTTGGGTCCATCCGATAGTTTCCCAATGGTACTGGAAAGGACACTTCCATACCCTCTACGAAGATCTGCGCCTGCATCCTGCGAAGTTCTATTCCTTCTGTCGGATGTCAGTGCCTACATTTGATCGCTTGCTGTCGTCTCTACGTACTGTCCTTACCTTCATGGACACCAATATGAGGCGCAGCATTTCTCCTGAGGAAAGGCTCATCGTCACGTTGAGGTAAGCAGTATAGTACTTTTATAGTTAAAACAGTAATGTGCACGGCTTGTGTCAGGAGGAACGTGTGCTAGAAAATGTCTGCTGTTAGACATGTGCTACTGTTTGCAGAACTAACGTTTCTTTCCCCTTTTTTTTTTTCTTTCATTTGTTTGTGTTTGTTTTTTTATCCCGTTAATCCCTGGCACCTAACATCCCAATATTGTTTTTTGGGGTTTGCTTTTGTGCAAGTTTCAAACGTGTGTTTAGCTATCGGCCTCCAGACAATCCATGAAGCCTCTGCACTCGCCAGTAGTTTGTTTAAAATGTTGTTTGATTGCGTCAGTCAGCCATGTTACAGCAAGCTGTGACCTGCCTGTCTGAGTGAATAATTTCATATTTTTCTTGAATTACTGGCGAGTGTAGGTTGTTTTTTTTTTAGAAAAGAATTTGGTCCCTCAGTCAGGATCTCTATCTGCGTGCCCCACCCTGAGCGAAGACTATATACCGTTCTGTACCGTATTTCGTAGGATTGTGCTGCTGCGAACCCCTGAGATTTCCAGCTAACATCTTCGTCATGCCTAATGTTCACAATATTTTGAACGTGCTCAACACTCTCCGCATTTATAAAGGGGCTAAACACAGTTGATGTAACTTAGTTGTGGTAGTACTGCCCACACCCCAATAGCTGTTAGTGTTTAGCTCATATACACCTTCTTTTTTTTTTCAGTTTAATCAACCAAGGACATAGGGCAGTGATGGCGAGACGTTATTAGACTGAGTTGGCAATGTTCTAGCCAGATCCGTAGCATTTTTTTCCAAATTTTCAACCAAGCAATTTTGCATGAATAATGTACTACAATATAGTTTAACGTCATTGCAGTTTTGCATTTTACTATAATTTCAGGCTTCCAATCAGTGCTGCCGGTAGTAAGCATAGTGTGCCCTGTTCTGATGAATGCTTGGTAAACTCAAGGGTGTATATTTGTAAACCATATAGTCTTTACAATAGGTGTGGGTGCCCACACAGTGGGCCTTGAGTGCCGCCTCTGGCACCCGTCCCATATGTTCCCCACCACTAGACATAGGGTGTTTACAATCATGGTGTGTATACAACATTATGCTTGAATCTTGAATCTGTTGTTCCCTTATATTTGCAGTTTACTGGGGGTTTTTTTTCTCAACAGATTCCTTGCAACTGGGAACTATTTTGCATCCCTGCATTTTGAGTTTCTTTTAGGAACCTCGACGATCTCGAGTATTGTACGACACACTTGCCATGTCATGTGGCAGCAACTCCGAGAGACGGTGATGCCGCAGCCCAAGGTGGAGGATTGGGTTCGGATCGCTGAGGGCTTCCAAAATTCTGCGCAGTTTCCTAACTGTATCGGGGCAATGGATGGCAAGCACATCCATGTGAAGAAGCCGCCACACTCAGGGAGCCGTTTCTTCAATTATAAACAATATTTTTCGGTAGTGCTGATGGCTGTTGCTGACAGTAACTACCGGTTTATAATGGTTGATATTGGGGCCTATGGAAGCACTGCGGATGCTCGCATCTTTAGTGCTTCTAGAATGGGTGAGCGGCTTCGTGCCAACCAGCTTGCCCTGTCCGAGTCCAGAAGACTGCCCGGATCTGCTGGTCCGCCGGCTCCATTTGTCATCGTGGCGGATGAAGGGTTTGCATTGACTCCACATGTTATGCGGCCCTTCCCAGAGCGTGGTTTGGATGTCAGGAGGCGTATCTTCAACTACCAGTTGACTTGTGCCCATCGGTATGTTGAGTGCGCTTTCGGGATACTCTCTAGCAAGTGGAGGGTGTTTTTGTCATCCATACAGATGGATCCGGAGAATGCTACCCTGGTGATTCAAGCTTGTGTTGTTCTACACAACTTCACCAGGATTCACGAGGCTTCCTCTTCTGTTGACATGGAAGAGCTTCCTACGTCTTCAGATTTGGGTTTGGAAAGGACCCTGCATAGACGAACTGGGACTGCAGGCATTGCAGTTCGGGAACTCTATGCAGACTACTTTTACAGCACAGAGGGGTCCGTGCCATGGCAAAGGGACGCTATTCGTGGCAGTTTTTGAAATCTTCTGGGCTCTTTAGCTTTTTTTTATTTTGTAGATAGAATACAAACAATTATTGTGGTAGTTGAGTGTAGGGACTCGCAAGATAATGAGGACCCTTGACGTGGGCTTGCGGGCTGAGATTTTTTGGACATCACACATTTAAATCTGCATATAAAGTAATATAAATGATGTTTTGGTCAAAATGTAAATAGACTTTATATTTGTATTTTCTGGTCCAAAATTTTTTCTAATACCTCATCAAGACCGTATCCCAAAATAAAAGATGTTGCTCATCCAAATAAAGTGTTGCTTTGTGAGGAAAAGTGTGTGGTGTTTCTTTTTTATATAGAAAATTGAAAAGGAAATGTTTTCTGTAGTGTGCCAAATAAAAAACAGACGACTACTTTTTGGGCCAAACAACATTTATGTTGAAGTTTGAGATCAATGTAATAAAATAGAAGCCAATGGTTCCAACATTTTTGGAAAAAACATATAGTGCACATAACAAAAAGATTAAACATGTTTACAAATTCATAAGGTCCTGAGTGAATGATGCCGGAGTAAACGTGGATCGTGGCCTTACATTGGCCTGTTGAGGTGCCACAGATGTGAAACTGCCCGGGTAAAGGGGCTGACCCACTTGTTGCATTGGGCCCTGGGGTAGTCCATACTGGGGTTGTTGATGGTATGATGGCCCTTGGGATGTTTGGGGCGCAAATTCAAAGGGTCCGGGCCTTTTCTGCTGTCCAGCATTCTCAAGGTCGACTTTCATGGCATTTAGCTTCCCCAGAATGTCACCATGGTTCGGTAGAGCAAACATTTTTATAACGACCGCTAATGAAGCAAGGCACTCATGATGCTCCAAAGGAGTGATGTGCTTCATTAGCGGTCCTAAGCCCCGCAATATTTTCTCCTCAACTCCATCACTCCTCCTCTGGGCAAGAAAATCAATGACGTGGGCGTCAATAACTTCCCGACTCTCTTGCCCAGAGGTAGTGGGAGGGATTTGGCGGCGACGTCTGGGCTGGGGCTGGACAATCTGGGGTGGACTGGCCAGTGGTAGGGGGGCCTCGGCCGGTGTGGAGTCCTCCGGGTCCTCAGCCGGCGTTGGAGCACTACTTGCTTGGGGTGAAAATACCGCAGGGGTTTCACTGCCCGACGTATCAGAATCTTGGGACGGATCCAGACTGTCCACAGTACTGTATTGTTAAAAAAAACATTAGATCATTTGATTTCAACATTACAAAAGCACATAGATTATATTAGTCGAAAACAACCGTGCGAATACAATATATATACGGAGTGGCAGCATACATCAGAGATTTGATTTTACACAACGAATAACTGCTTCAATGTGAAAAGTGGAAATCCAATTTGAATTGCATTTGGAATCTATTGATGGGATAAGTCTTGTAAAGGCCTAATGTTCCGGAAATGAGAAAACATTGTTTGCTGCTTGGAGCTGTCCAGCCTCTGAGGAGGATTCCTCATTCAAGGACCAAAACCAGTGCTGAAATTCAGGCCAACTCATCTGTATGTGCCCACCTACCACCATCCAAAGATACAAGATGTAATTTGAACCTAGTAGAACATCATTTACAGAGAAACAACATGTACCAGGCCACACTTGACCATGGTGAGAGTAGTAGTTTTAATCCTGCTGGTCAAGCGTAGTTGTAACCTCAGTTTTACCCTTTTGCCTAGGAGGTGGTTATTGTCATTTTATAGGAGCAATGTAAGGAACCCATGTTGTGTTTGGTGCAATACCATTTCAGCAATATAAATGCCAATGCCAATACCTAAAGGGTAACCATTTCTAAAACAACCAAAAGTTAGATAATAGGTCGCTATGGTAAAAATCTCATGTCGCCCTAAAATAGTTTACCAAAAAACCCTATTCAGGGCTCCCATTTAAACGGGAGGCTTTCGGAAAGCTTTTTAAAATATTGGTGTGTGACTAGGAGCCGACAAACACGATGATCTCCTGTATGAGGAAATAATGCGTGCAGTGCGCAAGTGTCATCTCTATTCGCTTGTTCCAATTGGAAACATCTATGTTCCAGGAGGGACAATAAATTGCTTCTACACAAACAAAACAGAGAAGGGAGGCGCCATCTGCACACTTCACGTGTCGTCTCATCATTCATCTCATAAGCGGTGGGCCCTGGTTTGACTCCACCACAAAACTGATGTAGCCAACCAACACCAGGCATGGACAAACTGTTGCCCACCAGCTGATGCCCAACTCCAACTCCAAGCAGGACTGATTAGAGCTAATCTATCATGCTGGGAGTTTCAGTTGTTAAAGAGCTGGATGTAGTCAGTTATGACATGGCTGCCCTACAGAAAGTATAGGTCTTCAATAGAACAACACAACTGTATCCATTAGTTTCTTGAACACTTTAGCTTGCCAAAAATAAAACGTAAGTGTGAAAATATTAAACATTTTGAAAAATACATTAAAAATACTTACGGCCTCAATTCCATTACTGGGCGCAGAAACTGCAACTGGGCCGTATAAATATAGGCCCGTTTCCTCGAGGTTCCCTCCCCACTCCGGCCTTTGCTGGTCATCTCCCGCCGGAATTGGTTCCGGCAATTCGCCCAGCGGGTTTTGGTTTGTTTAACTGTTTAGAAATGACATAGAAGACAATTGTGAGGTAAATAATTAATAAAGGGGAAAAATAGACGTCTCTTTAAAAAACCTTGTACAGGCCTTTCGGCAAAAGGAGGCTGGACCACCCAAAAAACACTATTGTCACCTCAGGGAATTTAAAACTACATCTTAGGGCCACACAGAGAGCAAGGACAGCACAACTACATTGATAACACTTACCTAATTCGGCCATCAGCCTTGGCCCATTCACTTCTGCGCATGCTCCGTGCCACTTGCTCCCACGAAGCATCCTTTTTTAATCGGTCACTATAGGAATTTTGACGGGTATCCCATAGCTCGGGCCTCTCCTGTACGAGGGTTATTAGTTTTTCAACATTCCATCGCGGCATGGTGGATGAAATTAACCTGCTGAAATGGCTGCCTCACCACACACAAGCTGTTTACCACGGATGGCTAGAAATTTGCATATCCTGTCACCTAAAACTTCCATTTTATTTTTTATTTTTTTCAATTTTATTGCCACAAGTTTGGCCAGACAATTTGCCCATGCCATAAGATGAAATAAAACGGGCGCGGACGCGGATGTCAAACGGGTGTGCAACCGCGTTTTTCACGGCCCCATTCACTTGAATGGGGCCGCGACCCGTTAGCCGTGAAAAAAATAGGACAGGTTATATTTTTTGACGGGCAGGAAACACAGGTCACGGGCGCGGGTGACAAAACGGTGCAGTAGCCGAGTTTTCAACGGACCCATTGAAAGTCAATGGGACCGCAGAAAAAAACGTTACACGGGCCAACGGCCACGGGTGCACACAACGGTCGTGTGCATGAGGCCTTAATCATTCCAGTAAAGTAAAAGGAAGATTCTAGGGACTTCTGGAGAAGACAGAGGACTGAACAAAAAGCAGAAGATTTCCAGAAACCAAGGATTTGGGGAACCAACAAACAGTGACTTGAATCTTCAGTGGAAGCATTGGATGCACTAAGAGTGAGAAGACTTCAGGCACAAGACTGTTCTGTACGGACCAGAAGACACCTGACTACAGCGTTGCATCTGACTAGAGAGAGGAACCACCTAAGGTTCAGGCAGGAAAAGCTATGAACGCAGGGAGGGATCCTGAAAGGTTTATGGGTTTAGATGAAGATCTTATTGAAAGTTATGGAGGACCTTTTTCATGGGACATGTCTGATAAGAATTCACTGGAAATGTTGTACTCAGCGATGTCTGTAGTTTAAATATAAAAAAGTGAAATGGAAAATTAAAAATAACATCATCAAAATTTTTTAAAAAATATGTTAAAAATAAAAAAGTGATTTAAACAGCAGGTCATTTTCTGATGACACGTTCCCATTCTGTTTGAGGAGGAGGTGCAGAGAGATGTTCTGAGGAGGCAAAGTTACTGGCTTCACCCTCTGTACGTACAGCTTCTTTCTTACAAGGAAATCTGGATAAGGGGCAACAACTTCAAAATGCTATGGCGAACCTTCATAGAGTAAAAAGTTATAAAGTGAGAAGTTGCAGGGAGATCATTCTCTTGATACTTGTCCAGCATTAAACTTAGTGTAAGTATCTGAAGAAGGTGGGAAGAATAAACCTTCTCCTATTAATAATGCACCTGCTTGTCCAGTCCAAGGCCCAACACCTCAAACAGAAAAGTAGAATACGATATCACAATCCGAAATTCCTCGGTGCTGCTATCAGACATTGGACCTGCACCAACCACTAATGACAATCAGTTCAGGACGTAGATTAATGGCCTCTTTCTTTGGGGTAAAACAGCCAGTCTATCTGTCCAGGAGCTGCTATGGCTTTGGGGGGACAATAGGTTTAAGACTGCCAGCTTTACACATAATGTCCCACAGCTTGTAAAGAAAAGATCTTCAATATTAACCCATTTGCTACCAGCGATCTTTAAACATTGCTCCTGCTCGTGCATGCAGTGGGCACCATAGCCGGCCATAGCGGCAAATGACCACGACTGGCAATAATGCCGATCGTGGTCACTAAAGCCTTTTTGATGCCGTAATTGAGTGTGATCAAGGCATCTAAAGGGCGAAAAACCTGGAGGCGCTCACTTCTGGGTTAATACTGGCATCGGGGATGCTGGTAATGAATTCTAATAGGCTGAGTCCCTGCGTATTATAGGTGCGGTTCCTGTGTTGGCCAGCAGGTGGCATGCCATCATAGGAAAATAGCAATTCATGTAATACGATACAGTTTATGGATATATAGAAATAATCTCTAAAAAACTAAGTACTGAACATTGTAGCCCCCTAGACTGGCATAAAAAAGTACAAATAAAATATATAAAAAAAATAGAAAAAATATAAAAATTAAAATCACCCTACTTTCCTAATAAATACGTAAATAATGAAAAAATATAAACATCATGGGCATCACCACGTCCAAAAACGCCCGTACTATTAAAATATAAAAATATTTTTCAATACAGCGAATGGCATAATAGAAAAAAGTATCAAAATGGCTGATTCGCCATTTTTTTCATCGCTTATCTCGTTGTAATCATACTGACCCAGAGAATGAAGGGCACAGAGAGTTTTGCCGCAAAAGGAACGCCGTAGGGACAAAGCGTGTAAAAATATGGAGAAAGTAAAATGTTTGGAGGGTCTCGTAAAACAGCACGGCCTACCCTCACACCTATCGGCACCTTTAATCAGCGTAAATGGTGTCTATAATGAGGACATGTGATGATTGGCTGAAGCTATAATGGTAATACTGGGTGACGCAGTAACCGTTTCTTCTCTTTCAGACTGGTGTGCACACTGTAGACTGGTGGCCATCAGCATGTAAGGCTACTTTAACATCTCAGTTTTTCTAGATCCGGCAGGGATCAGCAAAAACGCTTCCGTCTCGATCAGTGTCGAGCAAACTTGTGTTTTAAGTTTGGCGTCTAAGGTTCGGGTTATCGGAGAATCTCGTTATGGATTCCGCTACCACGGACTATAACGGAATTTTCTGACGCATGCACCATGGAAGCCTATAAGAGGAATTCCGTCATAATGGAAGTCTATGCTGGCCATAGTGCATGCCGTCATAGAATTCCGTTATGGTCCGTGGTAGTGGAATCCATAACGGGATTCTCCGATAACCCGAACCTTAAAACACAAGTTCGCTCAACACTGGTCTTGATACGTTTCCCATGACGCTCGCAAAGACCCTGCTTGCAGCGCTTTTGTATCCGTCATGGGAACGCAGCCAGATGGAATAGAACGCATTCTGCTGCACTACGTTCTGTTCGGTTTTGTCCCCAATGACAGTGAATAAGGATAACTCTGAAGTGCGCCATTTTTTACGTATTTTTGAGCAGATCATTTGTGTACAAATAAATTTAGTGAATTCGGTAAAATTATCTTTCACTCTGAAAGCCTGATGTCAGTCACTTCCGTCATTTGTTCCCCTGGATGGTCTATGTCTATGAAGCTTCTCTGACGCCCTTGGTCTTATCCTTAGGTTCTCCTCAGGAGCAGCCATGTTAGTTGGGGCCAGGGATCACCATAAGGGAACGCTCTTACCCGCAGCACTCATCATCTCCGAGGGTCTATTCTACCCATACACAGCGGCGTACACTTAATTACAAAAAAGTTATTGGGGGTCAAAATATGGCAACGAAAAAATAAAACAAATTTTTACAAACTTTTTTATTATTTTATCACTATCAAAATGCAAGAAAAACTATACATATAAGGTATCGCTAGATTCGTACTGACCTGTACAATGAAAGTACAGATGTAGCAGGGGTAACAATCACACTCTTAGCTCAAATTTCTTAAGGCTGGGTTCACATGGGCGTTGCAGGTGATGTGCGGGAAAAGATGCGGGTGCATCGTGGGAAAATGCAAGATTTTTTCCCCGCGAGTGCAAAGCATTATAATGCGTTTTGCACGCGCGTGGGAAAAATCGGCATGCTTGGTACCCAAACCCGAACCCAGAAGTTCGGGTTTGGGTTAGGTGTTATGTACAGTAGATTTTATTATTTTTCCTTATAACATGGTTATAAGGGAAAATATTATCATTCTTAATACAGACTGCATAGTACAATAGGGCTGGAGGGGTTTAATAAAAATAATAATTTAACTCACCTCATCCACTTCTTCGCGTAGCCCAGCTTCTCCTCTATCTTCTTCTTTGATGACCTGGAGGAAAAGGACCTTTGGTGACATCACTGCGCTCATCACATGATCCATCACCATGGTGATGGATCATGTGACTGACCATGTGATGAGCGCAGTGACATCACCACAGGTGCTTTTCCTCCAGGTCATCAAAGAAGACAGACGAGAAGCCGGGCTGCGCGAACAAGTGGATGAGGTGAGTTAAATTATTTTATTCCTTTCTCTCCCCCCCCCCAATACTTTTTAAAAAAATTGTACCCCCTCACACTAGTATTGTGCTCATAGTTTTGTACGGGGTCCGTCCACCACCAAGTGCTGCTCCCCGCTGCTCCCATACAAGTGAATGTGAGTGCACCACGCACACGCGGCCCTTGCTCCCAATAATTTCAATGGGGCAGACGGAAATAGCCGAGCCAGCGCTTGGCTATTTTTGGCGGCCCCATTGAAATGAATGGAGGACGGCTGTGCATGCGCAGTGTGCCCTCCATTCATTTACCAGCTCCGTTCTTGTTGTAGGTGTGGGTCCCAGAGACAATAGGTGTGGGTCACCTATGAGACAATAGGGGCATATTCTAGTGATATGCCTCCATTGTATGTGATGGCAAAACCCCTTTAATATATTGATGTACTCCAATCACGTGAAGAATTAATGTGAAGTGTAAAAAATAAAATAAAATTTCAGACAGAAACAACATCTGAATGTCACGCTGGAATAAGTGCGGCAGTGTAAAGCAATAAAGACTGTGCTGACAGGAATCACTTCACGGAGAGGACATTGCGGCCGCTGAAGGCAGGGAGGTGGAGTGTGACGTCCAACAAGGGCTAAATATCCACAGGGTCCAGGACTGTCAGCAGAAAGGACTTGGGTGCCTCACACAAAGGACTGCCGAAGGGATTGGTTCCTATTGAAATGTAATCATATTTGTGGGTGAATGAAAAAAAAGGCCGTATGTGGGAGAAACAGATGTGAGGTTTAATGCAGACAAAATGGAGTCAGAGGCCAGGAAAGAAAAGTTCCAGAGTTTTCCTGACCAGTGAGTCTAGAATCTTCCAGTTAATTATTCCAGTAAAGTAAAAGAAGGATTCTGGGGACTTCTGTTTGTTGAATGACCAGAAAGACAATGATGGGTGTGAGAGGGTCGTAAACCACAGCTGTTCTCCATGCAGACGGCAGGGGTTGTAGTAGTGTGTAGTGTTGATCACGAATATTCAAATTGCGAATTTTTATCTTGAATATCGGCACTTCGAGAATTCGCGAATATTTAGAATATAGTTATATATAGTCGTAATTTCAAATATTCGAGATTTTTTTTCCCATCAGTACACATGATCCCTCACTGCTTCTAGCTTGTGGGCCAATGAGAAGGCTGCAATATCTTTGACTTTAGGAGTAGTGTTGATTGCGAATTTTCATAATGAGAATCAATTAGATCGTGAAAACTCAGATCCGATGGTATATTCTAACCTCCAGGCGTTCCCATGGTGATGGGGATGCTTGTCGGGGAGGAGTATGCCAAAGTGGAACAACTGCACAGATTTAAAAAAAAAAGACGAATATTCTAAAAAAAAACTAATATATTCGATATAGTGCTATATATTCGTTTTTCGAATATTCGTAATGTTCTAAAACAAGAATATATAGCAATATAGCGAATATTCAGAAAAATGTATAGCTTTAAATATAGCTTTAATGTGTTTTTTTTTAATAGTTGTAATTTCTTTCCAATCTGAACTTCAGATGAGAAAAAAATTACAACTATTAGACAAAGAAGATTATAGCACTATATTAGCTCAAATGCTCTATATCCGTTTTTTGTTTTTTTGAATATTCGCTATATTGCTATATATTCTTGTTTTTGAACATTACGAATATTCTAAAAAACTAATATATTAGTTTTCTAGAATATTCGTATTTTATTTTTTTATCTGTACAGTTGTTCCACTTTGGCATACTCCACCCCGACAAGCGTCCCGTCCCCATGGGAACTCCTGGGGGTTAGAATATATTATCGGATATGAGTTTTCACGATCTCATTGATTCTCATTACGAAAATTCGCATCACAAAAATTTTCATTATGAAAATTTGTATTGCAAAAATTCGCAATCAACACTACTCCTAAAGAATATTCTACAAATATTCTACGAAACATTCGCAAAATATTTGCGAATTCGAATATGACCCCTGCCGCTCATCACTAGTAGTGTGCATATATACTGTGAATGTCACTGACACTACTGGTACCAGTACTGTGCCCTGTGCTTGTACTGGGCACCGTAATAAAGATCTACTTCATACGTTATAAAACTAACAAGGAGCATCCGGAATATTATTCTCTTATGATCAGTGTTGAGCAAACTTGTGTTTTAAGTTTGGCGTCTAAAGTTCGGCTTCGGGTTATCGAAGAATCCCGTTATGGATTCTAAATTCCGTTATGGTCCGTGGTAGCGGAATCCATAACG
The DNA here is from genome assembly GCF_014858855.1 of Bufo gargarizans. NCBI lineage: Eukaryota > Metazoa > Chordata > Amphibia > Anura > Bufonidae > Bufo > Bufo gargarizans. The sequence goes on along the minus strand of NW_025334185.1, from coordinate 120,465 downwards.
GGATACTTTGATAACCCGAAATTTAGAAGCCGAACTTAAAACACAAGTTCGCTCAACACTACTTATGATATAAACCCCCAGACGACCCACTGCTGTCAGACACTTGATGCAGCGAGTGAAGGAGCATATAGAGGATCCAGATGAGCGCTCATACTAAGGCCTCATGCACACGACAGTTGTTTTTTGCGTCCGCAAATTGTGCCTTCTGATTTTATTTTTTTTGGGAGGATCCGTTTTTTTCCACAGATCCCTTGTAATAAATGACTATCCTTGTCCGCAAATGTGAAAAAAGTAGGACATGCACAATTTTTTTTGCTGAAGGGAAACACGGACAACGGACACGGAACACAAACGGATGAACTATCAGGATTTTTTTGCTGACCCATTGAAATGAATGAGTCCCCATCCTATCCGCAAAAAAATAACGGAACGGAGGCCGAGAATGTGCATGAGGCCTAACCCAGTGTCTCCTTCACTCGCCCCCTTTTCTCACTATTCCGACAAAAAGAAATACAAAGTAGAGGTAGAAACCAAAATGAAGAAAATAAAATAAAAAACAGTAAAGGAATAAGAAGAAAGAAGGAAAATAGAGATAAATAGATAAACTAAAGTGATGAGAAAGTAAAGGAAATAAGAATAAAATAAAAATAAGAAATAAAAAATGAAGTGAAAATGGTTCTTGTTTCTTGTAGATACTTGTATCTATGATCCCGTAACCTGCCTATATGTACTCTGCTATTATTGCTCTGTACTCTACCGGATTTAATCTAATACTAGACATTAAGCCCGTTACAATAACGGGCGCTAGAACAGTAGTGCCTAAACATTAGTAGGAACAGTCCACATTGTATTTCTTGTTTTATTTATTTTTTTGTCAAAAATATTTTGGCAAGAAGTCAAAAGTAAAATAATAATAAAAATAAATTGGAAACCTATATATCACAATACAGTAAGTATAATTATTATTGCCTTAGTGTAAAACATTTGTAACAATCTGCAATATACAATATCTGAAGCAGATATTCAGGAAAAATTTTGTTATTTTTACTTCTCAAAAGTTTTCTATAAAATTTCTTTATAGACAACATTTCGTGTAAATATTATGTCTGATTTTGGACACAGTTTGCTTAAGGCACATGACCGGTTTTTTTTGCGGTCCGCAAAAACGGGTTCCGTAGTTCCGTGATCCGTGTACGTTTTTTCTTCTGTGGGTCTTCCTTGATTTTTGGAGGATCCACGGACATGAAGGAAAACGTCGTTTTGGTGTCCACCTGGCCGTGCGGAGCCAAACGGATCCGTCCTGACTTACAATGCAAGTCAACGGGAACGGATCCGTTTGACGTTGACACAATATGGTGCAATTGCAAACGGATCCGTCCCCATTGACTTTCAATGTAAAGTCAGGAGTCCCTATCGGAGTTTTCTCCAATCCGATGGTATATTTTAACTTGAAGCGTCCCCATCACCATGGGAACGCCTCTATGTTAGAATATACTGTCGGATTTGAGTTACATCGTGAAAACTCATATCCAACAGTATATTCTAACACAGAGGCGTTCCCATGGTGATGGGGACGCTTGAAGTTAGAATATACTACGAACTGTGTACATGACTGCCCCCTGCTGCCTGGCAGCACTCGATCTCCTACAGGGGGCTGTGATCCGCACAATTAACCCCTCAGGTGCCACACCTGAGGGGTTAATTGTGCGTATCATAGCCCCCTGTAAGAGATCAGGGGCTGCCAGGCAGCAGGGGGCAGTATGCGGCCCCCCCTCCCTCCCTCTATTGTATTATCATTGGTGGCCAGTGTGCGGCCCCCCCTCCCTCCCTCTATTGTATTATCATTGGTGGCCAGTGTGCCCCCCCCGTCCCCCCCTCCCTCTATTGTATTATCATTGGTGGCCAGTGTGCGGTGCCCCCTCCCTCCCTCTATTGTATTATCATTGGTGGCCAGTGTGCGGCCCCCCCCTCCCTCTATTGTATTATCATTGGTGGCCAGTGTGCGGCCCCCCCCTCCCTCTATGGTATTATCATTGGTGGCCAGTGTGCGACCCCCCCTCTCTCCCTCTATTGTATTATCATTGGTGGCCAGTGTGCGGCCCCCCCTGGCCCCGCCTCCCACTATTGTATTATCATTGGTGGTCAGTGTGCGGACCCCCCGTCCCCCCTCCCTCTATTGTATTATCATTGGTGGCCAGTGTGCAGCCCCCCGGCCCCCCCTCCCTCCCTCCATTGTATTATTATTGGTGGCCAGTGTGCGGCCCCACCCCGGCCCCCCTCCCTCTATTGTATTAATATCATTGGTGGCCAGTGTGCGGCCTCCCCTCTCCCCCCCACCCCAATCATTGGTGGCAGTGGAGAGTTCCGATCGGAGTCCCAGTTTAATCGTTGGGGCTCTGATCGGTAACCATGGCAACCAGGACGCTACTGCAGTCCTGGTTGCCATGGTTACTTAGCAATATTAGAAGCATCATACTTACCTGCTGTGCTGTCTGTGACCGGCCGGGCGCTCCTCCTACTGGTAAGTGACAGGTCTGTGCGGCGCATTGCTTAATGATCTGTCACTTACCAGTAGGAGGAGCGCCCGGCCGGTCACAGACAGTGCAGCAGGTAGTATGATGCTTCTAATATTTCTAAGTAACCATGGCAACCAGGACTGCAGTAGCATCCTGGTTTCCATGGTTACCGATCGGAGCCCCAGCGATTAAACTGGGACTCCAATCGGAACTCTCCGCTGCCACCAATGATCGGGCGGGGGGGGGGGGGAGAGCGGAGGCCGCACACTGGCCACCAATGATATTAATACAATATGATCTCTTACAGGGGATATGATACGCACAATCAACCCCTTCAGGTGCGGCACCTGAGGGGTTAATTGTGCTGATCACAGCCCCCTGTAAGAGATCGGGTGCTGCCAGGCAGCAGGGGGCAGTCATATACACAGTTCTCAGTATATTCTAACTAGAAGCGTCCCCATCGCTATGGGAATGCCTCTGTGTTAGAATATACTGTCGGATCTGAGTTTTCACGAAGTGAAAACTCAGCTCTGAAAAAACTTTTATGCAGACGGATCTTCGGATCCGTCTGTATGAAAGTAGCCTACGGACATGGATGCCAATCTTGTGTGCATCCGTGTTTTTTTAGGACAGGCGAATGACAAACGGTGCATTTTCTGAGTTTTCAGCGGACCCGTTGAAAGTCAATGGGTCCGCAGAAAATCACGGAAAACGGAACAACGGCCACAGGTGCACACAACGGTAGTGTGCATGAGGCCTTACTCAGGACCATCTACAACCTTTACAACCACATCTGAAAAAGTTCAAACTCTAGATAATGCAACATATAACTGACTGTGGCTGAATACTGGCTCTGGCAAGTAAATGCCAACTTTATCTAAGGTTTGCCCCTGAGCTTTATTAATTGTCATGGCAAAGGCTAATGTAACTGGAAATTGTCGCCTTCTTCCGGAAAGCTTCTATACCAAGCCTTACCGGTGGAAACCAGTCAGAGTTTCCGAATTAAATTTTTTTTTGGGCCTTATCCTCAGCATGGGTCTAACTAAAAAAAATGTATTGAGGTCATATTGGTCTAAAGACCCAATACATTACATGCCCATGTTCTCTGCTGCAATGTCCAGGGCACGTTTTGAGGTCATCATGTGCTTTATGCATTTCGCTGACAATAACACCTGTTATACAAGAGGCCACCCTGCTTATGACTGGCTCCACAAAATTCGGCCCCTCCTAGACCGTTTGTCATCCAGGTTTGCAGATGTTTATACCCCTAATCAAAATATCTGCATAGACGAGTCCCTAGTACATTTTACCGGGCACCTTGGCATCAAACAGTACATCCCCAGCAAGTGCGCCCGGAATGGGGTCAAACTGTATAAGCTCTGTGAAAGGGCCACAGGCTATTCATATCGTTTTAGGGTCTATGAGGGAAAAGACTCAAAACTGGAGCCGGTCGGATGTCCTGACTACCTGGAGAGCAGTGGCAAGATTGTCTGGGACTTGGTGTCACCCTTACTCCACAAGGGGTGCCACTTATACGTGGACAATTTTTACTCAAACGTGGCCCTCTTTTGGCACTTACATCTAGTTGGAATTCAATGCTGTGGCACCGCACGACCTAGTTGTCGGGGCTTCCCCCAATGGCTCGTTAGTACCCGACTTGCACGGGGGAGAGGGCTGCCTTGTGTGACCAAGAACTGCTCGCGGTGAAGTGGAGAGACAAGAGGGACGTTTACCTTATGTCCACCATTCACGCAGACACGACAGTGCAAATTGAAAGGGCAACTGGAGTCATTGTGAAACCTCTCTCTGTCCACGACTATAACCTTCACATGGAAGGGGTGAACTTCAATGACCAGATGTTGGCTCCCTATTTAGTGTCCCGCCGCACCAGACGCTGGTATAAGAAGGTGTCTGTATATTTAATTCAATTGGCTGTCTATAATAGTTTTGTTCTCTACAGTAGGGCTGGGAGAACGGGATCCTTCCTAAAATTCCAGGAAGAGATCATTTCGGAAATCCTGTATCCAGGAGGGTCCGTGCCCCAAGTCCCTTATGTAGTTAGCCGGCTACATGCCAGACACTTCCCCAGTGTCTATCCTGGTACCCCAACTCAACGTTCCCTAAGAAAAAGATGTTGTGTCTGTAGCAGGAGTGGAATAAGGCGTGACACCCGCTATTTCTGTCCTGACTGTCCTGACCACCCTGCCCTATGTTTAGGGGAGTGTTTCCGGAAGTACCACACTCAGGTACACTATTAGTATAGGGATTGCGTCACACAGGACAGGCACACAGAGCTATTAGGGCCCATTCACACAGAGCTGCTGCAAACCTCTCCTTTCACCTGGGACAAAGTGCATAATATACTTCGCCACATCTCTGGGCGATTTGCGCTTTGCACATTGTCCCATGGGGAAGGAGAGGTTTGTCCTATAAAGGTAAAAAAAAAAGCAAAACAAAAAAATAAATCACCGGTAAGCAAAAAAGTTAATGTTCTGTTCCAAAAGTTCAATAAAGTTTATAAAAGTTAATGTTCTGTTCAAATGTTATATAAAGTTAATGTTAATAAATTTATTGCGTTGCGGCCTGTTTTTTTTGTTTGTTTGTTTTTTACCTTCTAGGTGGACCAAGCGATCAAGCAGCTGCAGCACTGATGTGCATTCTGACAGAAGCATTGCGCTATTGTCAGATTTCACAAAAGTCGGTGTATGCGGCGCTGCAAGACGACATTTCTCCTCTGCAGTAAAAAAGATACGTTTGCCGAGGCATATGAGCTGAGGAGGCGGCGGTGTTCATATGCTTTGGCAAACACTTTGCATAAAAATTAAAAAAATTAAAAATTCTGGCAATGATTTATTCATCCACATCGATTGATGTGAATGGAGAAATCGGGTTTGCCAGGGCATACGAGCTGAGTGGGTTTGGATGTTGGGCGGAGCTCCTATGTCCTGGCAGACGCCTTTCCCCTCCTTTTTTTTTTTTTGCACATTTTTGGGCAGAGATTTTTTCATCCACATTGATCGATGCAAATGAAGAAATCTGTGCCGTTCATTTTTTCTTTCAGCCCAGAGGCTGAACGGAAAAAAAAAATCTCATTACCTGTATGCTCAATATAAGGAGAATAGCAGAAACCCCACAAATGACCCAATTTTGTAAAGAAGACACCCCAAGGTATTCGCTGAGGGGCATATTGAGTCCATGAAAGATTGAACTTTTTGTCCCAAGTTAGCGGAAAGGGAGACTTTGTGAGAAAAAATAAATAAATCAATTTCCGCTAACTTGTGCCAAAAAAATAAAAATCTTCTATGAACTCGCGATGCCCCTCACGGAATACCTTGGGGTGTTTTCTTTCCAAAATGGGGTCACTTGTGGGGTATTTATACTGCCCTGGCATTTTAGGGGCCCTAAAGCGTGAGAAGAAGTCTGGAATCCTATCACGATTGGCGTGACTATCACATACGTGACACAGAGGGAGGGAAAGAGGAAGGCCCTGCCCAAGTGAGAGGGAAGGTGGTGACCCCTGACTCACCTTGCGGCTGGCACCTGGCTGCCCTGACGTCCCTAGACGGGTTCCTCACCCGTACGCCGATCACGTGCCTAAAACCCTGGCTTTCCCTAAGATGAGCCCTAGATAGTGAACAGGGCGGTGGGAACACTAGTCCGCACCACTAGCTCTAAAGGAAAACACCAAGGGGAGGACAGACAATACAGACTCAACATATAATCCCAGGTGGGCGACAACAGGAGACAACAAAAAGCCCAACAGGGATCCGGAGGGTAGCACTCTGGAACAACAACCAGGATTCACAGCTCCAGTGGGTCAGTATAGAAGTCCAGGCAGGAAGCTCTATAACTGGCAACTAGAGAAGTGTGAGAGGAGAATATAAGGAGGTTGGGAGTGGCAGACAAGAAACAGCTGAGGAGGAGAAGCTACGGATCCCTGAGTGAGACAAAAAGGATAGCAAGGCAAACACAGAAAACAATCACTAAGAAACAACGTGATCTTTAGACATAGAGCGCGCAGCCACCCGCTGCGACTTCCTGACCCCGGGTATAACGGAGTCAGACGTGGCTCTTGACACCCTCGTGACAAATCCAAATGTCTAAAAATGCCCTCCTAAAAGGTACTTTTTTGGGGAATTTGGGCCCCTTTGCGCACCTAGGCTGCAAAAAAGTGTCACACATGTGGTATCGCCGTACTCAGGAGAAGTTGGGCAATGTGTTTTGGGGTGTCTTTTTACATATACCCATGCTGGGTGAGAGAAATATCTCTCTAAAATGACAACTTTGTATAAAAAAAATTGGAAAAGTTGACTTTTACAGAGATATTTCTCTCACCCAGCATGGGTATATGTAAAAATACACCCCAAAACACTTTGCCCTACTTCTCCTGAGTACGGCGATACCACATGTGTGACACTTTTTTGCAGCCTATGTGCACAAAGGGGCCCAAATTCTAAAGAGCACCTTTAGGATTTCACAGGGCATTTTTGACGCATTTGGATTCCAAACTACTTCTCACGCTATAGGGCCCCTAAAATGCCAGGGCAGTATAACTACCCCACAAGTGACCCCATTTTGGAAAGAAGATACCCCAAGGTATTTCGTGAGGGGCATGGCGAGTTCATGTAAAAAAAAAAATTTGTCACAAGTTACTGGAATATGGGATTTTGTAAGAAGAAAATAAATAAATAAATACATCATTTTCCGCTAACTTGTGCCAAAAAAATTTAAAATTCTAGGAACTCGCCATGCCCCTCACAGAATACCTTGGGGTGTCTTCTTTCCAAAATGGGGTCACTTGTGGGGTAGTTATACTATGCTGGCATTCTAGCACCTCAAGAAACATGACAGGTGCTCAGAAAGTCAGAGCTGCTTCAAAATGTGGAAATTCACATTTTTGTACCATAGTTTGTAAACGCTATAACTTTTGCTCAAACCAATAAATATACACTTATTGGATTTTTTTTATCATGTAGCACAATAAATTCTTACACAAACTTGTATAGAAATGTAATTATATTTGAACAATTTAACCAGATAAAGTTAAAAATACACTTTTTTTTTTTGAAAATTGCGGCCTATTTTGATTAATATCGGAAAAAATAAAAATCTTAGCAGCAATCAAATACCACCAAAAGAAATCTGTATTTGTGATAAGAAATTGAGGTAAAATTCATTTGGGTGCAAAGTTGCATGACCGAGCAATAAACCGTTAAAGTTGTGAAGTGACGATTTGTAAAAAAGGGCCTGGTCACTAGGGGGGTATAAACATGTGGTCTTTAAGTGGTTAAGAAACCTAATAGGATAGTTCTTCATATCTTCCTTAATTGAGTCATCAATTGAGTTTGAGCTGACGAATGTCACAGCATCTCCTTCCTTCCTCTTCATTTATGCCATCAACATCAGTTCTTTGGGCAAAGAATACATTTTTTATTATCTTTCAGCAACTGGAATTATTTCTCCAAATAAGTCTTTGACAATATTTCCTGTACATAAATTTTTTGAAGGGATTTCAATTATGTCTTCGGACAAACCGTCAATGTGTGGTGTATCATCATTGCCAACTTGGATCAACCAATTGCTGAATTAAGTGTCAACTGAACGGATATTGTTTGTAAGGTTAAGTATTTGAGTTTATTATACTTTATACATGCTTCTACAATCCGGTCACCATGAGGAACCACTGGAAGCGTTTGCCGAAAATCTCCACCAAGTAATAAAACTTTTCCTCCAAAGGGTTTGTGGTTATCCATTAATTATTTTAGTAGTTTTTCGACCACTGTGAGAGCAATAGACTGGGCCATTGTGCACTCATCCCAAATGAGTACTGTAGATGATCTAAAATTTTCAGCATCAGCAGAATTGAGATGCATATTTGATTTTGAGTTCGGAACAGGTAATTTGAACTGAGAGTGGTATGTTCTTCCACCCTCAAGAAGAATGGCTGCTATTCCTGTTGAGGCTACAGAGAGTGCAATGTTACCTTCTCCACAAACTGTGTTGAAAGGGTTTTGTAAAGATAGGTTTTTCCACTACCTCCTGGACCATCCAAGGTTGTCATTTTTGCTTGTAGACAATATTTTTTCTAAAGCTGTTTTCTCCATTTCGTCAGCTGTGTATTTTTGTAATTCCTTGTCATACATATTCCAAAGTAGATCAGTATTTGACATTGTGAAAGGCAATCCAATATCTTCACAGGTTTTGCCATGTAGGAATTTTGGCTATTTCTTTAAGTGCGATCTTACGACATATTGTGCAATCATCGTCTTGTTTATGTTTGTGAACTAAATCTTCAATGACATATTGCTCATATTTTAGAAAAAGGGCATTTATATTTTGTAATGATGCAAAAACGCAGATATAGGCAAAAAATTCCCTAAGTTGTTTAGGCATTGAGAAGTGGACAGTATCTTCCAGAGAGTTCTCCCACACGTCATCATCATTAATAAGTCCTTTTGCTTTTCTAGCCTCTTGGAAAGTAGGATAGACATTTCCATGTACTGTCCTCAGACCTTCAAAGGACACTGCACCTGCCACCTGCAGCAATAGTAGACTCAGACAGTAATGCTCTGTATCTGATGTTAAATTGATAGAATACATTCGTCCAATAATTTTTTTCTGCACCACGTTTTTCTGCACCACGTTGACGGAATTTTCAGCAACAATTTTGAGAGTCAAACACATGTGCAAAGGAATGCAAAGGAATGTCACAATATAATATATTCTTTGCTTCCTCTTTTTGTTGATTCAATTTGAACCAAGCTGTCAATTGAGTATCACGGTTTAAAGCTCTCTGTACTGCTGTGGTAATGTCATTTGGGTTGAAAAAAACGGATTGGTTTTCAGGCAGATTGTCACAGTTCCGTGAGATTGGCTGAGCGTGGAGGAATCTAACAGCCTCCTTGATTTCTCTTTATTCAGTGTCCCTTTACTCAGCTGTTGCTAAGTGGTCATCACGTCTACCCTTTATAGTCTCACCCCACCCTTCTGACTATGCGGTAGATAGCTTCATTTGGGTTTGGCTGCGCTGGTGTGAGGTCGTCTCTGGTTTTCCTGTTCTTCCATCTTTACAGAAGTTAAGTGTCACGTTTGTTTGTAAATATTCCCTGTTGTTGTATCTGGGTCTGATACAGAGACTTCCATTCATCCATCTGGGGAGGAATGGGTTGTCTCTGGTCCTATACTTATTCTAGGGCCTTATAGGGAAATCAGGACCTAGGTATCCTGCATATGAATATTCCTACCTTCAAGGTCTATTCATATTGATAGGTAGTCAGGGCCCGGATTAGGGTTGTCTAGGAGGTGGCCTGTTTCTTCCCTAGTTTCCAGGCCCGGTTACTGTTCCCCTTACCTCCTGTGTTCAGTGTGGAGTTTCTTCCCCACACTGATCGTGACACAGATGCACCGCTAATCTATGGACGCTATGTGATTGATAATGCATTTCAAACCCATGCAAACGCCATGCTGCTTCCGGAGCACTGACAGACCTTAAATTAATAAAGGTCTTTATTTCATCGTGATTTAAATTACCTTGTTCTTGAATGACAACATTGGCACAATCATGACCTTTGTACACATATTTAAAAAGGTATTTGACACTTTTCACTGATGCGCAAACTTCCACATTAATATGGCAATTGTACTTCAACGCTAAGTAAGGATTGTATGGTACAACCCAAGAGTTATCAATTTCCTTTCCGTTAAGAATTATAGTTTGGCCTGTATTTCTTCTCTTGTACTTTGGATAGCCATTGCTGTTACCAATAGTTTCTTGTTGGAATTCCTTCTGAAAATCCTTACAGCGTTTGCCATACACAGAGAATTAGGATTGTGTGTTCCGCATGGTCCATGAATCATATGCTTTGTTACAATTGCATGTAATCGAGGAGTGATTTCTATGTTGGGGATTTCAGCAGAGACAATTTTATCTATCAGTTCTTCATTTTTTTGGTTCATAGATTTCTTTAAGAATGAGAAGTGTGTGGCATGTGGTAAAACTCTCTTTAGAAATTCTATCACGTAGACCATTGCTTTTGGGACTCCAAAAATATGTTTTTTACTGATGTCGTCAATTAGATCTTTAAGTTTTAGATGAAATACTCTTGCAACTAAATGTGGTTGTCCATCAACAGTCTGTCCATGTTGTACGTTATCTACAATCTCTTCCCATTTGGGGTTGCACGTCGTTGTAATAAAAAGATCTGGTTTTCCATATTTTCTGACCATTGCCTTGATAATTTTGTTGCATGTTTCCGGGGCTCCCTGCCAATGAAGAAGGCAAAATATAAATGTTTCCAGGACTCAGGCCTGCTTCATTGGCTTCATTGAGTAGATGATCCAATAATCCAGAGTATTTTTCAACGCGCAATTTAGGCTGATTTTCACGTATATAATTGAGTCTGTTGGCTTCTGTTTTTGCATATGCATCCACTATATATTGCTGTGTAAGGCGGCCTGCATTTAAGAAAGGGTTAAAATCCTCTCTAATGGAAAGACGGTAACCGTAGTATTGCATTGAGTGCCTCTGACTCTAGGATTGTGGGACTGGTTTGGTAAGTTTAATAAAGCTTGTGGACTGTTTTGCAATGGTATGTCCATTCCCCAGCTTTCATCCCCATAGGGAATAACAATGGATAAACCATGGGTTCTAAATTAGGATCAAGGACACTAATTCTTTGTGTTTATTTTTTATTTTATTTGTATAATCTTCACTAGGTTTGCAGTGTATAAGAAGATCTCTTTCAAGTGGTGATTCTCCATCATCATTTAGAAAAATAAAAGCCACCTCATTATATTTTGGTGCGTTATGGCGCCTTTGGTTATTGTTGCGATCTTGTACTATTGTCATGGACCCTTCCTTAATAACACTGCCATTTTTTGCGGCATCCTCTTCATATTCTTTTCCAACTTGGTACAACATTTTGCAAGCCTCGGCAATTGGATTGAATTGTGCCAAAAATGTACTTAATGTTTGCAGAAGCTGTGAATTAATTCCTGAGTTGGCAGAACTTTGCATTCTTTGCTCTGCGGCTTCAGAGGGATCTAAAATGTATAATTGTGCAAACTGTCTGTTTTCACCCTGTTGAGGACGCAGCGTTCCTGCTCCGTGATAAATCGAACCATGGATTCGAAAACCGTATGGCCCATAGCCAGGAGGCGGACTGATGTTGGCTCCCATCGATGCAAATGCTAGAGCGCTCTTTATTGACCTTATATTTTGCATGACATTTTTGCTGTAATGGTGCTGACCCATCGGGAGCTCTTGTATAAAAGGATTTGTTCGAATTGGTTGAAGATTTACTTTTCCTTTTTAGCAGCACTGTGTACATTTTTGATCAGATGGTCTTTCTCCTTCAAAATGTTTTGCTTGACAAATATTGCATATCTGATTTAAATCTCCACATGTGTGGGGTATAATGTTACCCTCATTAATATTAACTATACCATTTATAAGTGCCATTCTTTCTATTGTGGCACTCGTTTACTCCGGGCCAGTCTCTGTAAGTGTGTGCATGTCGCTAAGTTTTTCTGGTGTAAGACTTGCTTCTTCTCTTTCAGCATGTCTCTTACGTTTTTGTCTTTCTCTTATATCAGTTATCCTCTCCTGAATGGCTGTTGATAGATGTGTTTGTAGATCTGTTATCCGGCCTCTCTTTATTTTAGCTTGTTGCTGACGTAGTGGTTTTTCGCTCAGCTGCAGTAAGACTTGCTCTCCTAACTCTGTGTGTTTTGGCATTTTTCCAACACTCATTTTCCGTTTCTTTAATTGATCTATTTGCTTGTTTTTTTCTTTGTTTTTCAGCATTTCTTTTTTTGATGTTTACTTGCTGAGCTAACCTTTTTTCCAGGAGAAGTTGCTTCTGTCGGATTTGATTGTCTGTGTCTTTTGTCCTACTTGATGTGTCCTTTTTTTTTTTTTGGGTGGCATGTTGTTAGTAGATAATCCCAGTAATATAGGCTTGTACTTTTGTAATATTTCCTCTTACTGTAATACTGGCTTATATGTGGCTGTAATATGCTTTACTGGCACTACTGCTGGCTGTAGCTGAGACTGCTGGCACTGACTCATGGATGAGACTGGTTGAACTGACTGGATGCTGTGGCTAAGACTTCTGCCACTGTGGCCTGTGGCTGGTGGCACTGACAGGTGGCTAAGGCGGCTGGCACTGACTGGTGGTGCTGAGACCGCTGTCCACGACTGGTGGCTGAGACTGCTGGCACTGACTGGTGGTGCTGAGACTGGTGGCTGAGACTGCTGGCACTGACTGGTGGCTGAGAATGCTAGCACTGACTGGTGGCTGTGGCTGACACTGTTAGCACTGACTGGTGGCTGATACTGGTGGCTGGTGGCACTGACTGATGGCTGAGATGGCTGGCACTGACTGGTGGTGCTGAGACTGCTGGCACTGTGACTGGTGGCTGTGGATGGTGGCACTGACTGATGACTGAGACTGCTGGCACTGACTGGTGGCTGAGACTGCTGGCACTGTGGCTGGTGGCACTGACTGGTGGCTGAGACTGCTGACTGGTGGCGTAGACTGCTGGCCCTGACTTGTGGCTGAGACCGGTGGCTGTGGCTGGTGGCACTGACTTATGGCTGAGACAGCTGTCACTGACTGCTGGCACAGACTAGTGGTGCGGAGCGGAGACTGCTGGCAGCGGCTGCTGTCTGTGGCTGAGAGTGCTGGGACTGTGCGGCTGTATAATGTTGACTTGGAGAGCACACCATAACCTGCGAGGTGTGGGCAGTGCGGGTGGAGTGCCGTGTGATGATCGGTCGGCGCGTAGTGCACACTGGTGTGGGCGGTGCAGTTGCGTGTGGGGTGGCGGTGATTGGCCCAGTTCAATTATCGGCACACACGGACACACAGCGATGAGCATGCACACAGGGCTTTTATTATATAGGATTCTGGTGCTAATACTATGCTTATTTTGTAAATTTTAGATTCTTGGCAAATACATTTTGTACAAATTTATTTGGGCCCATCTGCCAAATGCCAAGGCGATCTCTGTAATGGCATCCTAACACTAAATACTACCTGCTATGTGCCACAAAGGCTAAAATAGAATCCAGGGAGTGCAGGCTCCACATGCATGCTGGGTCCACTCTGCCTTTTACCATTTTTATAGTGGCCGTTATGGCACATAACAGGTAGTATTTAGTGTTAGGTTGCCATCTTACAGAGATCGCCTTGACGCTAGCAAACGGGCCCAAATAATTTTGTACAAAATGTATTTCCCAAGAATCTAAAATTTTCAAAATAAGCGTAGCATTAGCACCAGAATGTTTTCTATAACTATGGCATTATTGTACTTTATTTGGTTTGCAGAGTGCTGTTGCATTGTATTTTCTTCCTCGCGTTTCTAGCCATGGCGGCTAGAACCTGCACGTTGGGATGTGCTGACTGATCTCCTTTTTCTTGCATTCAAGTGAGCCTGTGCCCAAACTTCCCTGAAATGGGTGCCGCAGTCCCTATATACGTATGCAGTCACATCAAAGAGGGGACAACATATTCCTCTTCTCTGCTCTCTCCATAGAGGCGTGTGGCGTCTCCATTTGCTGTGGAACAGGACCATCTAGTCACTGGATCTCGCCACTATAATCCATATACTATATATTATAATGAGCAGATCAGGTGCTTCCTGCTCCCGGTTATGTAGCGGTGGAGTGGCCTTGCCACCTGGAATTCTGAGAGGGGGAGTTCTATTAACATGGGGGTGCTTACAACACTCTGCAGTGCAACACCTCGGGGTAACATCAGCCCGTAGAGCGGGAGTCATTGAGTGCATACAGATAGGGAGAAGCTGTGCAGAGCACCCACTAAGCCTACATTTACATCTGCGTTTTCAATTCCGCTATTGAGATCCGTCATAGGCTCTTAATAGCGGAAGAAAGCGTTTCAGTTTTGTCCCCATTTATTGTCAATGGGGACAAAACTGAACTAAATGAAACGGAATGCACCAAAATGCATTCCGCTCCGTTTGGTTGTGTCACCCAGGGAGTGCAGGACGTTTTTCTGTCCGCGATGTGGTGCGGAGCAAGACGGATCCGTCCTGACCCACTATGTAAGTCAATGGGGACGGATCTGTTTTCTCTGACACAATCGAAAACGGATCCGCCCCCCATTGACTTTCAATGGTGTTCATGACGGATCCGTCATGGCTATAGAAGACATAATACAACCAGTTCCGTTCATGACAGATGCATGCGGTTGTATTATTGTAACGGAAGCGTTTTTGCAGATCCATGACGGATCCGCAACCTGCTACTGTCTTTATTGGGCTAACCAAACATCATCTTATGTATTTCTGTCCAGGTCCTATACACTGTGCATTCCTAATCTTTTTGCAACTGTTATGTTCATGTAATATACCTGGTTCACCAGCAGGTGGAGCAAATATGGCAGTGCTGTACTTATATAGAATGGAACTTACCATTCCATTGTAACCCCCCTCTGGAGAGAAGTGGGCTTGTCCTACTTCCTGCAGGAAGGGTGGGGGACCAGTTAGTTCCAGTTTAGGTCTTCCCTAGACAGGGGAAGGGTGTGAGGGGCACGTCTCTGCTGGACGTGCCCCGTGACAGCTAGAGCACCCTAAGCTCTGATGGCCATGGAGGCCAAAGCTTGAAGCCTCAGGAGCCAGGAGGAAAGTTCCCTGGCATAACCTAGAGTCAAATTACAGAGAAGAAGTGCAGCATTAAGAAGAAGCTGAGTTATACAGCCATCCTGTCAGTACAGCAGAGTCAGAGAGAAACAGAGATATAGCAGAGTTGAGTTTGCCTGCCAGTTTCATGCTAAAGTCTGCTGGAACCAAGACAAAAGCCTGGAAACTGTTTGGAGAAACGTTTATTCAAGTAAAGCTGCCATTGAACTTCATCTCAAGGTCTGGGCTCAAGTTATTCTTTCAAATCCCTCAATTATTCCCCCTATTTATTGCTTCGGAGCCAAAGCCTGCTCTGTGCCTCTCTGTGACCTTTTTACTACCAAATCACGGTGACAACTTTATCTCACAGTGATTTTGTAGTAAAAAGATCACAGAGAGGCACGGAGCATTATCAATCATGTTAATGCTCCGTGTCTCTGCTGTCCGGAACGGGGCTTGGCTCTCTTTCACGCAGTGGATTACCCACGCGGCATCCGCTGTGAAAGAGCCCTTATGAGCAGGATCATTGACAGCACCCTGGGGAGTAGCGAAAGGCCTAAGGGCCTTTGTGCAAACGATCTGCTTGGGCCCTTCATGCAACTTCTCTTTGTGTCTCCACGTGATAATAGTGCCCCCAAAATGTAATACTCATCTCATTATGCACCCACAAAGTAACGTTACTCCAGGGAGATGTAGCACTTATGTCCTGTGGCCTGCAGGAGGAGGCCTGAGGTGATAGAGCAGTAGACAAGGGCACCCGCCGCGGACTTCCACCCACAGTGCCACAGGTTTGAGTTCTGCACCTAACTAGGCCACCAGATGGAGGCGCAAGCATGGGATTTGTCTGTCTAAGTGGCAGGTGGCGGTGGTACATCACAAGCTGAGCCCTTACTCAGGTGCCTACAATAATGGTACTGGGCAGATAAGACTTCTCTGGGTGGCAGCATAGTGGCTGTGGGCCCTACTGTATTAGTGGCCCAGTCACAACACTGCTGTCACCCTTATTGCAATACCACTGATTGCATGGAGGTCACGCAGGACATACCGGCGCGGGTGCAGTTGGTCACTGCTCTGGGGAGCCCACTGGTAGCATCTTAAGGAGCTGCAAACCTGGGGGGAGGCCTGCATGACTGGGTTTGGAGGGAGTGAGGAGAAAATGGAAGGCAAGGGGTTAAGGGCGGTGATGGGAGGGGAGTGGCTGTTGGGAGGGGGAAGACAGTTAAAAGGGGGGACCAAAGGTGGGAAAGGGGCCATTTTAGTGGGCACAGTGAAGGCATTAGTTGTCCTCCCCCCTACAAAAAAAAAAGAAACTACAGTGCACTGTGTGCCCCAGAGCCTCCTTACCATGTCCGAGGTGGAGGCGATGCAGGCGCAGCTTCAGGCGGCTGCGGACCAGAGAGGTCCAGGGTGGCTGCAGGCTCAGGTCCAGGGCTTGCTGGCGAGGTTGGGTGGTGCTGCTGCTGAAGTGCCCCCAGGAAATTGGCCACGGAGGACCAGGTCTCCGGTGCGCCTGAGCCCTGAGGTGACCCCGAGGGTCCGGTGCAGAGTGAGGAGCCCCTCCAGGGACCCTCCGGTTTGTGCTGCTGTGGGGTAGGTTAGTTCCAGGCAGGCACGGGCCTGGAGGAATCCGACAGCGCGCGGGACCCAGGCGTGGGGAGTGAATCCCCTTCTTCTTCAGTGGAGGTGGGCAGCAGGGGAGCAGGACCAGGTGCGGCAGGACCTCTGAGCAGGGGTTCCGATGCCCAGCGAGGGAGAGTTGGCAGGGGTGAGCAGCAGGAACGGCATGGCCAAGATGGAGGCTCGGCATCTGCTTCAAAGGAATGGCAGCACAGTGCTGGCTCAATGTCTTCTGGAGCTTTGGCCACACCTAGTGGTACGGCGGTGGAACTGCGCGCCCAGGCTACAGGAGGAGAAGAAATCACCTCAGCCGTGTTAGCCCCCCATATCAAAATATTTGAACAAAACATATGCAGTTAGATCAGGTTAGATCAATTGTTGTTTGTGTTAGATCTCACACAGAAGTAGAGATATTAGCAGTTATTTGCAGGGGGGCTAACCCATCATCAGCCCCCCCTTATCAAAAAATTGACCAAACAATTAGCTATTTTGGGAGATGTTTGTTAGATCCAGTATGATCAACTAGTTGTTTTGTTAGCTCTCACATAATTACAGACTTATTAAGTGATTAATGAGGGGGGCTAGCCCCCCCACATGCAATTTTCAGGTAAAATTTGATGCAGACTAATAGGCCTTCGTTAGATCCGGTAAGATCAAGTGGTTTCAACGTTAGATCTCATATAATTACAGAGATATTTCACATGAAAACACAGATATTAGGTATTATTAAATAGGGGGACTAGCCCCCCCTTATGTAATACCAAAAATCCATAATATCTCTGTAATTATATGAGATCTAACGTTGAAACCACTTGATCTTACCGGCTCTAACGAAGGCCTATTAGTCTGCATCAAATTTTACCTGAAAATTGCATGTGGGGGGGCTAGCCCCCCCCCCCCCCATTCATCACTTAATAAGTCTGTAATTATGTGAGATCTAACAAAACAACTAGTTGATCATACCGGATCTAACAAACATCTTCCAAAATAGCTAATTGTTTGGTCAATTTTTTGATAAGGGGGGGCTGATGACGGGTTAGCCCCCCCTGCAAATAACTGCTAATATCTCTACTTCTGTGTGAGATCTAACGCAAACAACAATTGATCTATCGCCTCCTGCTGTGGGGGGGGGGGGGGCTGATGTACGAGGTGTCGGCACAGTATAGGGGGGGGATGATGTTCTGTACAATCCGCAGTCACAGGATGATGTCCGTCCACTGTATCATAGAAATCGTCACATAAAGTTTACTTTGATTTCTAATTTGTTACAATAATAATAAAACAATGTATCATACACTCACCTAAAGAATAATTAGGAACACCTGTTCTATTTCTCATTAATGCGATTATCTAGTCAACCAATCACATGCAGTTGCTTCAATGCATGTAGGGTTGTGGTCCTGGTCAAGACAATCTCCTGAACTCCAAACTGAATGTCAGAATGGGAAAGAAAGGTGGGCTACAACAGCAGAAGACCCCACCGGGTGCCACTCATCTCCACTACAAATAGGAAAAAGAGGCTACAATTTGCACGAGATCACCAGAATTGGACTGTTGAAGACTGGAAAAATGTTGCCTGGTCTGATGAGTCTCGATTTCTGTTGAGACATTCAAATGGTAGAGTCCGAATTTGGCGTAAACAGAATGAGAACATGTATCCATCATGCCTTGTTACCACTGTGCAGGCTGGTGGTGGTGGTGTAATGGTGTGGGGGATGCTTTCTGGGCACACTTTAGGCCCCTTAGTGCCAATTGGCCATCGTTTAAATGCCACGGGCTACCTGAGCATTGTTTCTGACCATGTCCATCCCTTCATGACCACCATGTGCCCATCCTCTGATGGCTACTTCCAGCAGGATAATGCACCATGTCACAAAGCTCAAATCATTTCAAATTGGTTTCTTGAACATGACAATGAGGTCACTGTACTAAAATGGCCCCACAGTCACCAGATCTCAACCCAATAGAGCATCTTTGGGATGTGGTGGAACGGGAGCTTCGTGCCCTGGATGTGCATCCCTCAAATCTCCATCAACTCTGGATCTCCACCGCTCCCCATTATGGTTAAGGCATTTAGGCAGCGTCCGACAATGCTGGGTCCACAAGCTCCGCAGGCAGTTTATTACTGCTGTGGGCAATAGTAGAACTGGGGCACTATGTGTGGCATTTTTACCTCAGGGGAACACTATGGGGACTTTATTCTTCTGGGAGTACTAGTACTACTGAGGGTGCTATACAGGCCATCAATATGAGATCGCTGAGGGTCTGACTTGTGATCAGCTGTTTAGGGAACCTCCAGAGCTTCAGCGTTGTCCATTGGTTAGTGGCAGTGCTTGTTATGAGGCTGAGCGGCACCTAGGATGCTGACTGATGAACGTGACATCTCTGTCCTAAGAAGAGGCCTCAGCGTTTATGGAGCACCGCAGCCTCTTCATACAGCTGATCCGCAGGGGTCACAGGAGATGCACCCCAGACAATCTGTTATTGATGACTAGAGATGAGCGAATTTTTCAAAAGTTCGATTCGGACGGTTTGTCGAATTTCACCAAAATATTTGATTCAATCCAAATTTATTTGTGAGAAATCATGTTAAAAAATAGCTATTTCCTGGCTGCAGAGAGCTTGTATAGAGCTGTAGAACACTGTGCCTGTATAGTGGTGTAGAACACTGTACCTGTATAGCGGTGTAGAACACTGTGCCTGTATAGCGGTGTAGAACACTGTGCCTGTATAGCGGTGTAGTACACTGTGCCTGTATAGTGGTGTAGAACACTGTGCCTGTATAGTGGTGTAGAACACTGTGCCTGTATAGTGGTGTAGAACACTGTGCCTGTATAGTGGTGTAGAACACTGTGCCTGTATAGTGGTGTAGAACACTGTGCCTGTATAGTGGTGTAGAACACTGTGCCTGTATAGTGGTGTAGAACACTGAGCCTGTATAGCGGTGTAGAACACTGTGCCTGTATAGCGGTGTAGAACACTGTGCCTGTATAGTGGTGTAGAACACTGTGCCTGTATAGAGGTGTAGAACACTGTACCTGTATAGTGGTGTAGAACACTGTGCCTGTATAGCGGTGTAGAACACTGTGCCTGTATAGCGGTGTAGAACACTGTGCCTGTATAGGGGTGTAGAACACTGTGCCTGTATAGCGGTGTAGAACACTGTGCCTGTATAGCGGTGTAGAACACTGTGCCTGTATAGCGTTGTAGAACACTGTGCCTGTATAGTGGTGTAGAACACTGTGCCTGTATAGTGGTGTAGAACACTGTACCTGTATAGTGGTGTAGAACACTGTGCCTGTATAGTGGTGTAGAGCACTGTGCCTGTATAGCGGTGTAGAACACTGTGCCTGTATAGTGGTGTAGAACACTGTGCCTGTATAGTGGTGTAGAACACTGTGCTTGTATAGTGGTGTAGAACACTGTGCCTGTATAGTGGTGTAGAACACTGTGCCTGTATAGCGGTGTAGAACACTGTGCCTGTATAGTGGTGTAGAACACTGTGCCTTGCAGTAACACGCATAGGGAGTCTGCTGTGGTAGTGAAATAATACTGTGAGTCCGTATGACATGCAGAGGACAGGCGTCGCTCTTAGAAATCACTGCACACTTCACTTATTTGGGCAGTCACGGGGCCAAAACTGACCAAATAACTCAAGTATGAACTCAGCCTTATGGGTGAATGCTAGCGTCAGGTATAAAGAACCGTGCAGCAGCCAAAGATTCTACTATAGAGCAAAGAGCGCACTCCTTTTACCCCTTCGTCAGCTGGTTCCACATAGATTTCTACAGAACCTGTTCTATTAAACACTTATACAAGTAGAGCCCCCGACAGGGTGGAGAGGGTGTCAGCAGTAAGTTTGTGTTGACGTCACTGTTTATTTTGCCCTTCTTCTCATCCATCACAAGAACAACCCCCAAAAAACTGATCCTGTCTATTGGAGCATCCACCTTCACACGTTCAGCATTTGCTCAAAAATCCATCAATATTGCTAAGGCAAAAAAAAAAAAAAAGGAGTGGATCCAAAACAGATGACACGTGATTGGAAAGTTTGCATGTCTTCTGTGTTTTGTACCCACCCCTGCTTTTGGCTTCCAAATCATGATCAAATCCTGATGCAAAAAAGGGACTGTGTGATAGAGGCCGTATGGATGCTCCAAAGACAGGATCTTTTGTGTTTCTCATTTTTCCGTCTGTCACGGACGTACCGAGACATACGGACGTTCACACGACAGATGGCAGGAGATCTGTGAGACTGGCAACATGTAGTTTGATCTGACATGTTTTCCTTTTGGATCAAATAACGTCTGTGTTGTTTCTGGTGCTTGCCAGGCCTTCTTTCCCGAGGTGTGGCTATTGTGGTCATTTAATCTTCTCTATTTATTGTTGTTTCTCCCACTATGCTATGCGGTTTATAGCTTCTGTTGGACTTGTGGTTAGCTTGTGTTTGGTTCTTGGCTGAGTTCCTGGTGCCACCAAAGCTTCATTGAAGATTAGTGTCTAATTTCCCTTTTGTATTTTGTTTATAAATATATATACAGTATATATGTGTGTGTGTTGCCTTTCACTGTTGTTTGTCATTAGGCCTGAGGGAGACTCCTGTTCGTCCTTCGCTTTGAAGGAACAGGTAGACTCAGTCCTGACATTAGTTCCAGGGTCCTATAGGGTGAGA
>NW_025334185.1:0-91509 GCF_014858855.1 Bufo gargarizans | reverse complement strand
GTTACCTCCTTGCTGTTCGCTTCGTTTGACATGTGCTGGCGGCCATCTTGGTTTCTGGGTTTTCTTGTAGCCTCCCACCCTGCGGCTCCTCCTTCCCACTGGGAGGAGCTGGATGCCCAGCTCATATATATAGGAGGTCTGTGGCTTCAGTTCCTTGCTTGGTCCTCCTGTGTTCACATGCTTCCAAGACTGCTGCTGCTTCTGGTTCCTGATCCTGGCCTCGTCTGACTACCCCGTTGGTTCCTGATTCCGGCTTCGTCTGACTACCCCGTTGGTTCCTGATTCCGGCTTCGTCTGACTACCCCGTTGGTTCCTGATTCCGGCTTCGTCTGACTACCCCGTTGGTTCCTGTTCCTGGCTTCGTCTGACTACCCTTCTGGTTCCTGACCTCTGTCTCCGCAAGACCCTGCTTCGGTTTAGCCATCCGTTCGGACTTTGCTTACGGCTTGCTCTTCAATAAAACCTTCTTATTTTCCACTTATCTCTTGTTGTACGTCTGGTTCATGGTTCCATTACATTAGGACCAAGCCATGAATTCTGACGGTACAGGGCCACCCTCGCTACCTACGCTGGTTGCCAGACTTGATCAGCAGGATCACCTGTTGGGTCGGTTCGCTGTGGCGTTGCAAACCCTGCTTGAACGCACGGCTCATTTAGCTTCCGTTGCCGATGGGTCGGTTGTCGCTCCTGGGCCCGCTCCTACTGCCGCTCCGGTTGTTGCGCCAGAGTCTACCCTGACACCTGTTGCTGCGCCTGTGGTGTTTCAGGGTATGACCGGTTCTGCCCCCCTTCCACAGCGCTTTGGGGGAGAGCCAACTCAGTGCCGAGGTTTCCTTAACCAGGTGGGCATTTACTTCGAGTTGCTGCCACATGCCTTTCCTACTGAGAGATCAAGGGTGGGCTTCTTGATCTCGCTGCTCTCGGACAAGGCCTTGGCCTGGGCCAGCCCTTTATGGGAGAACAACAATCCGGTGGTTGCCGAGTTTTCCGGTTTTGTTGCTTCTCTTCGGAAGGTATTCGATGTGCCGGCTCGTGCTGCCTCTGCTGCGAAGCTCCTTATGTCCATCAGACAGGGTTCACGATCCGTAGCTGAATACGCCATTGAGTTTCGTACCCTGGCAGCAGAGGTGGGCTGGAATAATGAGGCTCTGGTCGCTGCTTTCTCTCATGGTCTCTCGGATGCCTTGAAGGATGAGGTTGCAGCTAAGGACCTACCAGTGGAGCTCGAGTCTCTTATTTCTTTCCTGATTTTGATTGACACCAGACTCAGGGAGAGACCTTCCTTTAAGGAGAGCCTGCGGAGGTCTCCTAACAGATTGGCGCCTACGTTTGCTGTCCCACCCGTGCCTCCCTCTCCTCCCACGCCTCCTGGGGATGACTTGTCTGGGGGTGAACCCATGCAGCGGGGGTTTGCTCGCCTGTCTGAGGGGGAGAGGGTACTCCGGAGACGCGAGGGCCGATGCATGTACTGTGGTCTCGGTGGGCATTTTCGGTTGGCATGTCCGAACCGTCCGGGAGAACGCTCGCACCTGAGGTCCTGTCGGGGGCAGATCTTGGGTGGAGTCTCCTCGTCCCCGGTTTCCCGTGTTGACAAACCACTGATCACGGTTGTCCTCTCCTGGGTCGGGGGCTCGGTGACGACCCAGGCGTTGGTGGACTCTGGTGCTGGTGGTTTGTTCATTGATAGAGTGTTCGTTGCCGCCAATTCCATTCCTCTGCAGCCTCGAGGTTCCCCACTGGCTCTTGAGGCGATAGACGGCAGACCCCTTCTGCCGCCACACGTGACTCATGAGACCCTTCCAGTGGGGATAGCCATTGGTGCCGTTCACAGAGAGTCGGTCTGTCTCCAGGTTATTTCGTCTCCACACTACTCGGTGGTCTTGGGGTACCCCTGGCTCCAGAAGCATAATCCGACTTTCGATTGGAGATCGGTCGAGATCCTCTCGTGGTCACCGCAGTGTGGGGCTAGTTGCATCCATGGGCCTGTCAAGTTGCTGTGTACTTCCTCGGACTCTCTGTTGCCTCCTGAATACGAAGAGTACCGGGATGTATTCGATAAGGTGCGCGCGGTTGCCCTACCTCCGCACCGCCCATACGATTGTGCCATAGAGTTACAATCCGGTGCCGTTCCTCCTCGTGGCAAAGTCTATCCACTGTCGGTAGCGGAGAATGAGGCCATGGAGGAGTACGTGAGGGAGGCGCTTTCACGCGGACACATTCGCAAATCCTCGTCCCCGGCAGGGGCTGGATTTTCTTTGTGAAAAAGAAGGGCGGCGAGTTGAGGCCTTGCATCGATTACAGGGGTCTCAATCGCATCACGATCAAGAACGCTTACCCGATACCCTTGATTTCCGAGCTGTTCGATCGCCTCAAAGGGGCCACGGTCTTTACCAAACTCGACCTGAGGGCGGCATATAACCTGGTAAGGATCAAAGCGGGCGATGAGTGGAAGACCGCGTTTAACACCAGGACCGGTCATTATGAATCCTTGGTTATGCCCTTTGGGTTGTGCAATGCGCCCGCAGTCTTCCAGGAATTCATCAACGATGTTTTCCGTGACCTGTTGCAGCAGTGTGTGGTGGTCTATTTGGATGACATCTTGGTATATTCTGCATCAATGGAGGCCCACATTCTGGATGTCAGACGAGTGTTGCAACGCTTACGAGAGAACAAGCTGTTTGGTAAGCTTGAGAAATGCGAATTTCACCGATCCCAGGTAACCTTCTTAGGTTACATCATTTCCGCTGAGGGGTTCTCCATGGATCCTGAGAAGGTTTCGGCTGTCTTACAGTGGCCCCAGCCCAGTGGGCTTCGTGCCCTGCAGCGCTTTTTGGGCTTCGCCAATTATTATCGGAAGTTCATCAGGGACTTTTCCATGCTAGCCAAGCCTCTCACGGATCTGACCAGGAAGGGCAGTAATCCTCAGGTCTGGCCGCTCGAGGCCATCCGAGCTTTTGAGGCTCTAAAGTCCGCCTTTGTGTCGGCTCCGATTCTGTCGCATCCCAACCCTGGGTTGCCTTTTGTCCTCGAGGTGGACGCGTCTGAGACGGGAGTAGGCGCCCTCCTGTCTCAGCGTAGAACACCAGAGGGTCCTCTGCTTCCTTGTGGGTTTTACTCCCGGAAACTGTCTTCCGCGGAGTGCAACTATCAGATTGGTGACAGGGAGTTATTGGCCATCGTGCAGGCCCTTAAAGAATGGAGGCACTTGCTCGAGGGCTCGGTGGTTCCGGTTCTCATCCTGACGGACCACAAGAATCTGACCTACCTCTCTGAGGCAAAGAGATTGACACCACGTCAGGCCAGATGGGCTCTGTTCTTGTCACGTTTTAATTACGTGGTCTCCTACCTACCCGGCTCCAAGAACATCAGAGCGGATGCCTTATCACGGCAGTACTCCGAACTGTCCGGGGAGGAGTCGATTCCGACTACGGTCATACCCCCGAATCAGATCCTGGCCGCTATTCGCACCAGCCTGACTTCTCCTCTGGGTGAGCAGATTTTGGCGGCTCAATCTGGTGCTCCCTCTGGGAGACCCAACGGCAGATGTTTTGTGCCTGAGGAGTTGCGCACTCGGTTGTTGCGAACCTACCATAACTCCAAGGCCGCGGGGCACCCTGGAAAGAATCAGCTGTCCTGGGCGGTTTCACGTCTGTTCTGGTGGCCTTCTCTACGTTCCGACATCGCCGCATATGTAGCGGCATGCTCCGTTTGTGCCCAGAGTAAGTCCCCTCGGCACCTTCCGTTGGGCCTTTTGCAACCCATAGCCACCGGGGAGCGTCCATGGTCACACCTGGGGATGGATTTCATTGTGGACCTCCCTGCATCCCGAGGCCATACGGTCATTCTCATGATTGTGGATCGGTTTTCCAAAATGTGCCACTGTGTTCCTCTCAAGAAGTTACCCTCTGCACAAGAGTTGGCCTCGATTTTTGCCAGGGAGGTCTTCCGGTTGCACGGTTTGCCCAAGGAGATTGTGTCGGATCGGGGGAGTCAGTTTGTGTCCAGGTTCTGGCGCGCCTTTTGCTCCCAGTTGGGGATTCATCTCTCTTTCTCCTCGGCCTACCACCCTCAGTCCAATGGGGCCGCAGAACGATCCAATCAGGCCTTGGAGCAATTCCTTCGTTGCTATGTCTCCGATCACCAAGACAATTGGGTTGACCTCCTGCCTTGGGCTGAGTTTGCCAGGAACACGGCAGTGAACTCTTCCTCTGGGACGTCTCCCTTCATGGCCAATTATGGGTTCCACTTCCAACCTGCCGTGTTACCGGAGGTATTCTCTCCCCAGGATATTCCGGCTGTGGAGGATCACCTTTCCGTCCTACGTGCTTCTTGGGTACAGATCCAGAGGTCCCTTGAGGTCTCTGCGCAGCGCCAGAAACTCCAGGCTGATCGCAGACGAGCGCCCGCTCCTTCCTACCAGGTCGGAGACCGCGTATGGTTGTCCACCCGCAACCTCAACCTTCGAGTGCCCACTCCCAAGCTGGCGCCTCGCTTTGTTGGTCCCTTCCGAGTGCTTCGCAGGGTAAACCCGGTAGCCTATGCCCTTGCGCTTCCTCCTGGCATGCGGATCTCCAACGTGTTTCATGTCTCCCTGTTGAAGCCACTGGTGTGTAATCGTTTCACTTCCTCGATTCCTCGGCCTCGTCCGGTCCAAGTGGGCAATCGTGAGGAGTATGAGGTGAGCAATATCCTGGACTCACGCCTGGTCCGCGGCCGGGTGCAGTTTTTGGTCCATTGGCGTGGTTATGGTCCAGAGGAGCGTTCCTGGGTTCCCTCCGCAGATGTCCATGCTCCTGCTTTGCTCCGAGCCTTCCACGCACGCTTCCCTCAGAAACCGTTCCTTACTCCGCGGAGGAGGGGCCCTTGAGGGGGAGGTACTGTCATGGTCTTACCTCCTTGCTGTTCCCTTCGTTTGACATGTGCTGGCGGCCATCTTGGTTTCTGGGTTTTCTTGTAGCCTCCCACCCTGCGGCTCCTCCTTCCCACTGGGAGGAGCTGGATGCCCAGCTCATATATATAGGAGGTCTGTGGCTTCAGTTCCTTGCTTGGTCCTCCTGTGTTCACATGCTTCCAAGACTGCTGCTGCTTCTGGTTCCTGATCCTGGCCTCGTCTGACTACCCCGTTGGTTCCTGATTCCGGCTTCGTCTGACTACCCCGTTGGTTCCTGATTCCGGCTTCGTCTGACTACCCCGTTGGTTCCTGATTCCGGCTTCGTCTGACTACCCCGTTGGTTCCTGTTCCTGGCTTCGTCTGACTACCCTTCTGGTTCCTGACCTCTGTCTCCGCAAGACCCTGCTTCGGTTTAGCCATCCGTTCGGACTTTGCTTACGGCTTGCTCTTCAATAAAACCTTCTTATTTTCCACTTATCTCTTGTTGTACGTCTGGTTCATGGTTCCATGACAGAGTCAAAATAGTGGTCAGTCACAGAGTGGTAAGGTTGCAAGAGCATAAGGAGTCAACACAGTGGCCCAGTCAGAGAGTGGTGAGGGTGGCAACAGCATGCAGAGTCAACACAGTGACACAGTCACAGAGTGGTGAGGGAGGCAACAGCATGAGCAGTCAACATAGTCGCCCAGTGACAGAACGGTGGGGTGGCAATAGCATGAGGAGTGAACACAGTGGCACAGTCATAGAGTTTTGATGGTGGCAACAGCATCAGGAGTCAATACAGTGGCCCAGTGTCAGAGTGGTAAGGTGGCAACAGGACGAAGAGTCAACACAGTGGCCCAGTCAGAGAGTGGTGAGGGTGGCAACAGCATGCGGAGTCAACACAGTGACGCAATCACAGAGTGGAGAGGTGGCAACAACATGAGGAATGAACACAGTGGCCTATTGACATAGTGGTGAGTTGGCAACAGAATGAGAAGTAATCGGCAACATAGTAATCATTCACATAGTGGTGAGAGTGGCAACCTCATGGGGAGTCAACACAGTGGTCAGTCATAGAGTGGTGATGGTGGTAATCGCATGAGGAATTAACATAGTGGTCAGTCATAGAGTGTTGATGGTGGTAATCGCATAAGGAGTCAACATAGTGGTAAGTCACAGAGTGGAAAGGTGGCAACAGCATGAGAAGTCAACACAGTGGCCCATTCACAGAGTGTAGAGGGTGTCACCTTCATGAGGAGTCAACACATTAGGCCAGTGACAGACAGGTGAGGGTGGCAACAGCATAAGGAGTCAACACAGTGGCCCAGTCACACAGTGGTGAGGAGCAGAATTGCATGTGGAGTCAACACAGTAGCCCAGTGACAGAGTGGAAAGGGAGCAACAGCATGAAGAGTCAACACAGTGGCCCAGTCATATAGTGATGAAGTGAAAACAGCATGAGGAGTCAACACAGTGGCCCAGTGGTGAGAGTGGCAACTGCATGGGGAGTCAACACAGTGGTCATTCATAGAGTGGTGAGGGTGGGAATCGCATGAGGAGTCAACACAGTGGCCCATTCACAGAGTGTAGAGGGTGGCACCTTCATGAGGAGTCAACACATTGGACCAGTGACAGACTGGTAAGGGTGGCAACAGCATAATGAGTCAACACAGTGGCCCAGTGACACAGTGGTGAGGATAGGAATCACATTCAGAATCGCATGAGGAGTCAACACAGTACCCAGTGACAGAGTGGTGAGATGGCAACAGCATGAAGTGTCAACACAGTGGCCCAGTCACAGAGTGGTGAAGTGGCAACAAAATGAGGAGTCAACACAGTGGCCCAGTGAAAGAGTGTTGAAGGTGACAACAGCATGAGGAGTCAACACAGTGGCCCAATGACAGAGTGGTGAGGGTTGCAACATTATGAGGAGTCAACACAGTGGCACAGTCATAGAGTGGTGGCAACAGCATGAGGAGTCAACACAGTGGCACATTCATATAGTGTAGATGGTAGCACCTTCATGAGGAGTAAACACATTGGCCCAGTAACAGAGTGATGAGGGTGGCCAAGTCACAGAGTGGTGATAGTGTCAACAGAATGAGGAGTGAAAGCAGTGACCCAGTCACAGAGTGGTAAGGTGACAATGGCATGCGGAGTCAGCACAGTGGCCCAGTGACAGAGGTTTTGAGTGACAGTGGCCCAATGAGTGGTGAGGGTGGCAATAATATGAGGAGTCAACACATTGACCCAGTCACACAGTGGTGAGGGTGGGAATCGCATGAGGAGTCGCATAAGGAGTTAACACAGTGGTCCAGTCACAGAGTGGTGAGTTGGCAATAGCATGAAGAGTCAACACAGTGGCCCAATCACAGAGTGGGGAGAGTGTCAACAGAATGGGGAGTCAACGCAGTGACCCAGTCACAGAGTGGTGAGGTGACAACGGCATGCAGAGTCAACACAGTGGCCCAGTGACAGAGGGTTTGAGGCTGGCAACAGCATGAGGAGTCAACACAGTGGCCCAATGACAGAGTGGTGAAGGTGGCAACAGCATGGCACAGTGACCCAGTTACAGAGTGGTGAGGTGGCAATGGTATGATGAGTCAACACAGTGGCCCAGTGATAGAGTAGTGAGGTGGCCACAGCATAAGGAGTCAACACAGTGGCCCAGAGTGCTGAGGGTGGCAACAGCATGGCACAGTGACCCAGTTACAGAGTGGTGAGGTAGCAACTGTATGAGGAGTCCACACAGTGGCCCAGTGACAGAGTGGTGAGGGTGACAACAGCATGGCACCATGACCCAGTTACACAGTGTTGAGGTGGCAACGGTATGATGAGTCAACACAGTGGCCCAGTCAAAGAGTGGAGAGGGTGGCAACAGCATGAGGAGTAAACAGCTAATTGACATAGTGGTGAGTTGGCAAAAGAATGATAAGTCAACATAGTGATCAGTCACAGAGTGGTGAGATGGCAACAGCATGAAGAGTCAACACAGTGGCCCAGTTACAGAGTGGTGACGTGGCATCAGAATGAGGAGTCAACACGGTGACCCAGTGAAAGAGTGTCGAAGGTGACAACAGCATGAGGAGTCAACACAGTGGCCCAGTGACAGAGTGGTGGCAACAGCATGAGGAGTCAACACAGTGGCCCATTCACATAGTGTAGAGAGTGGCACCTTCATGAGGAGTCAACACATTGGCCCAGTGACAAATTGATGAGGGTGGCAAAAGCGTGAAGAGTCAACAGAGTGGACCAGTCACAGAATGTTGACGGTGTCAACAGAATGAGGAGTCAAAGCAGTGACCCAGTCACAGAGTGGTGAGGTGACAACAGCATGCAGAGTCAACACAGTGGCCCAGTGACAGAGGTTTTGAGGGTGGCAACAGCACGAGGAGTCAACACAGTGGCCCAGTCACAGAGTGGGCAGTGTGGCAACAGAATGTGGAGTGAACACACTGGCCCAGTGACATAGTGGTGAGGTGGTAACAGAATGAGGATTTAACATAGTGGTCAGTCATAGAGTGGTAAGGTGGCAACAGCATGAGTAGTCAACACAGTGGCACAGTCACAGAGTGTTAAGGGATGCAACAGCATGAGAAATCAACACAGGGCCCAGTGACAGAGCAGTGGGGTGGCAACAGCATGAGAAGTGAACACAGTGGCCCAGTTGCAGAGTGTTAAGAGTGGCAACAGCATCAGGAGTCAACACAGTGGCTCAGTGACAGGGCAGTAAGGTGGCAACAGTATGAGGAGTCAACACAGTGGCCCAATCAAAGAGTGGAGAGGGTGGCAACAGCATGAGAAGTGAACAGCTAAGTGACATAGTGGTGAGTTGGCAACAGAATGAGAAGTCAACATAGTGATCAGTCACAGAGTGGTGAGAGTGGCAACCACATGAGGAGTCAACATAGTGGTAAGTTACAGAGTGGTGAGGTGGCAACAGCATGAAGAGTCAATACAGTGGCCCAGTCACAGAGTGGTGAGAGTGTCAACAGAATGAGGAGTCAATGCAGTGACCCAGTCACAGAGAGGTAAGGTGACAACAGCATGCAGAGTCAACACAATGGCCCAGTGACAGAGGGTTTGAGGGTGTTAACAGCATGAGAAGTCAACACAGTGGCCCAATGACAGAGTGTTGCGGGTGGCAATAATATGAGAAGTCAACACAGTGGCCCAGTCACACAGTGGTGAGGGTGGGAATCGCTTGAGGAGTCGCATGAGGAGTCAACACAGTGGCCCAGTGCTAGAGTAGTGAGGTGGCCACAGCATAAGGAGTCAACACAGTGGCCCAGAGTGGTAAGGTTGGCAACAGCATGGCACAGTGACCCAGTTACAGAGTGGTGAGGTGGCAACTGCATGAGGATTGAACACAGTGACACAGTCATAGAGTTTCGAGGGTGGCAACAGCATAAGTAGTCAACACAGTGGCCCACTGACAGAGTGGTGAGGTGGCAACAACATTAGCAGTCAACACAGTGGCCCAGTGACAGAGTGGTAAGGGGGGCAACAGCATGGCACAGTGACCCAGTTACACAGTGGTGAGGTGGCAATGGTATGATGAGTCAACACAGTGGCCCAGTGACAGAGTGGTGATGTGGCAACAGCTTGAGCAGTCAACACAGTGGCCCAGTGACAGTGTGGTGGGTGGCAACAGCATGAGAAGTGAACACAGTTTTCCAGTCATAGAGTGGTGAGGGTGGCAACAGCATGAGGATTGAACACAGTGACACAGTCATAGAGTTTCGAGGGTGGCAACAGCATAAGTAGTCAACACAGTGGCCCACTGACAGAGTGGTCAGGTGGCAACAACATTAGCAGTCAACACAGTGGCCCAGTGAAAGAGTGGTGAGGTAGCACCATCATGAGGAGTCAACACAGTGGCCCAGTCATAGAGTCAAGTGGGTGGCACCTTCACAAGGTGTCAACACATTTGCCCAGTGGCGGATTGGTGAGGGTGGCAACAGCATAAGGAATCAACACAGTGGCCCAGTCACACAATGGTGAGGGTGGGAATCGCATGAGGAATTACATGAGAAGTCAACACAGTGGCCCAGTCACAGAGTGGTGAGAGTGGCAACAGCATGAGGAGTCAACACAGTGACCCAGTGACAGAAGGGTGAGGGTGACAACAGCATGAGGCGCAACACAGTGAGGAGTCAACACAGTGACTCAATGACAGAGTGGTGAGATTGGCAACAGCATGGCACAGTGACCCAGTTACAGAGTGATGTGGTGGCAACGGTATGAGGAGTCAACACAGTGGCCCAGTCATAGAGTAGTAAGGTGGCAACAGCATGAAGAGTCAACACAGTGGCCCAGTCACAGAGTCGTGAGGGTGGCAACAGCATGAGGAGTCAACACATTAGCCCAGTGACAGAGTGGGGAGGTGGGGGGCAAAAGTAGTGGCAGTAACAGCACAAGATGTTGGGTGGCAGTAACAGCACATGGCAGCAGGTGTGTGGCATCAGGCAGATGGCAGCATCTGAATAGTGGCTGAAGCAGGTGGCCAGAAGAGACTGCTGGTACCCGGGGGAACCTAGGAATGGGGAGGGAAGGGCAGACCCAGACCCTCAGGCCCCTTTGCACATCAACTCGTCGAATAACCACACGGACACCATCTTTAACTTAATCAACTCTTTACTGGGTGATGATCGGCCACAGCTACAGATTACACGGCAATAATTGTCATACCATCCTCCCCACCAATCATTTCTCCGCTGTGGTGTGCCAACCTCTGTTCCCAGAGTGCACGTACGCCCAATATCACTTCTTCCGATCCGTTTTGTTATAACCTTGCCGCCACGGAGGAGGACCGAATCTAAACGGGACTCCAACCACCACCCAGAAAAAAGAAGGCCTGCTCAATCCCATCCTGCAGACCCGACAAAAACATGTCGAGACCAATATCCGTAAGGTGCACCCCATCCGGTCGCATCAATGCCCTGTTGTCACCTTCCAGCTGCCTATGCCTGACCACTACTCCCCCTCTGGACCACACGAACCGAGAGACCCGTGCGTTCAAGGCCCGCCCGCTCCTCTCCAACGCCACACCATCTCTTGCACCGTGCCATACCACTCGGGGCACAATCTCCTACCATACCAGTATTACTTCCCTGAAAAAAGCGGGGAAGCGTTCCAGATCAGAGCGCATAAGTGCCATCAGCTCTGTCAATCGCAGAGCACACAAATCATTACCCCCGGCATGTATTACCAGTATAACTGGACCCAATGATCTCAAACCCAACTCCACCACCTCCGGCAACAGCTGGGACCATCGCTAGTGCACCTCCATCTCCCAGAAACCGAGGTTCCGACCTCCTGGCCTGCATTCGGCTCGCTGAACCGCCCAGAACACATATAAGTGGCCCAACAGCCACACCGTCGGATGCACCACTCCTGCAAAGAGAAAACAGTTAACAAGGATACACACCAACTGCATAAACAAATGTGCCAAAGGGGAACTGTCCCTAAAACCCTTTTATTATCTATTTTTATTACACCGACCACAGCAACAGGCTAGCCCACCAATAGATCTGACGTATATAGCGAGCGAAGCACGCCGAGCGCCAACGGCCGATACGCAGGACCCCCGCCCTAGCTGCCTCTGTCGCTGCGCCAATCCTGAACGAATGTGTACCAAACTCCTTGGAGTCCACCCCGGCCCGACCCAAACGGGAACGCAATACCGAAGAAAACTGGAACTTGGTAAAAGGAGACCCATCGCAATGCACAAAAAAGTTTGCCACCGGCCGCACCATCAAGTATTCCGACACCAGCCGGACTGGGCAAGCTACACCCGAAACCGGCTGGATAGGCAGCCAAACACCGTTCCCAAACTGATCCGTTTTGGACCGATAAATCCGAACCCGGAGCTCATTATTACCGACCACTACGTCCGAACCAAGCAAACCCCCCACCTTCCTGCTAGAAGGCGCCAAAATCTCCCCTACACGCAAAGCCCCGAAAAAAGCAACACTAAAACTGGCCGCCACCAAGGCCCGCTCGAACGCCGAGGAACACACCCCTTCACAATGATGCACAAGTCGGCACAACAAAGCGAAGGAAATGGGATGTCTACTATCCCGAACCACATAACCTCTCAACCAACCCCGCATCGCTTGCCGAACTACAAACTCCTTAGTGACATCCGCCCAACCACAGAGTTTAAAATAAAAGGCAACCCCCGCCAAGCACTTACGAGCCACCGGTGCTGAAACCCCTTGAGCCCGCAACCCCAAAAGCCACTCGATAGTGACCTCAAGGCGGAGATCATCCCGCCGGGCAACATCCCTGGAACCCCTCACTGAAACCAATCCCCCCATGCCTTACCATGAGCATTCCACGTAGCCGGGGAGACCAAGGAACTCACGTGGGACATCAGCTGTTGTCCACCAGACACCACAGGTATCCCGGGCACTCCTACCTCCAGAAGGAGCTCCCGGAAAACCTGCCAGTTGAAACGAGAAAGAGCGTCAGCAATTCTATTGTCAACCCCAGGCACATGTCGGGCCCTAAAATAAATATTACGCTCCAAGTACCGAGCACCAGGTGCCGAAGAAGGGACAAAACCGGGAGGGAAGAGGACGAAAGAGAATTACTACACTGAACCGTCCCCAAATTATCGGACCAAAAACAGACATGCCTATTCACCAATTGAGCACCCCAAACCTGCACAGCCACCACGATCGGGAACAATTCCAACAACGTCAAGTTCCGCACCAGCCCATTCTCCTTCCACTCCGCCGTCCAAGAAGCGGAACACCAATCCCGGCCAAGAATAGTGCCAAAGCCGGAGGACCCTGCCCCATCAGACCACAGAGCCAACTCCGAATTCGACACTTCCCACGAAATATAACAGGTATGACCATTATAGGAGCATAAAAAAGTTCGCCACACCACCAAGTTCGCCTTTAGGGACTTCGTGAGGCGAATATGATGCCGCTAAGAAAGCACTCCCCGTGTGGCAAGCGAAAGGCAGCGCGAAAAAACCCTGCCTATAGGCATCACCCTGCAAGCAAAGCACAGGAGACCCAATAGCGATTGCAGTTGGTGAAGGGACACCTTACGTACTATCAAAAAACCATCAATGAAGCTCAAAAGGTTAGACAACTTATCCGAAGGGAGGCGAAAAACCATCTCAACTGTATCAATCTCTATCCCCAGGAAGGACAGCCTCATAAACGGCCCCTCCATCTTCTCGGACTAAATGGGAACACCAAAAACCGACATCAAATGCAAAAAGGTGGAAAGGAGAAAACCACTCCCCCCCCCCCTTCGCCCCGAGAAACAAAAAAGAAAATAGTCTAAATAATGGATTACGGCTGATGATCCCGTCTCAAAACGCACCGCCCATTCGAGGAAGGAACTAAACATTTCAAAATAATGGCAGGAGATAGAGCACCCCATCGGCAAGCATGTATCATAATAGAACAACCCCTCAAAACATCCCCCCAGGAGGTGAAAACAATCCAGGTGAATAGGAAGAAGCCGAAAAGCAGACTCAATATCGGATTTCGCATCCTGCACTAAGGTCACCGCCCTATTAAACAACACGTATGAGACAGAAGCCTCCTCCGGCAAGATGGCATCATTAACCGACGATCCCCGCGGGTAGGACAGGTGATGGATTAAGCAAAACTTCCCCGGCTCTTTCTTAGGAACGACCCCCCGCGGGGAAACCCTTAAGTTAGGGAAGGGCAACGAAACAAAAGGACCGACAATCCTGCCCGCCGACACCTCTTTCAGCAATTTCGACCTAAGAACATCAGGGTGTTCCCGCACCAATTTCAGGTTGTCAGAAAAAAACAGAGACAGATTCAAAACAAAAGGGATGAAAAAACCCTCAACAAAACCTCAACGTAAAGCAGATGCAGCTTCCCTATTGGGGTACAGATCTAGCCACGGGCCCATCCCTTCCAGGCTGACCGGCGTCCTTCTGTTCCCCACGAGCGGAGCCTTTGGCAGGCCTAACTTTGGGTCTGGTACAACGACCGGCGGGATGAGGACCTCCACAGGCTGAGCACAAGTGCTTGTACTTGCACAGCCCGGCGTATTTACAATGCCCCTCGTTAAACAGCCAGCAGGCTTCAGGGCAGCGGACGGCCACTGGGACCTGGGCTTCGGTGACCCCAGTCCCAGTCCCAGCGGCCGCCCCTTGAAAGGGAGGGGGCCGAGGCGACGTCATTAAACACAACCAAATATATGTTGCCTTCACCCCCAAACCCAATTCAAGCTGTAATGCTAAACGACGCCTAAACTCCTTGTCGTACCTCCACCACGCGCTACCACCGTACGCCTTATACGCGCTATAGACAGTGTCCAAATATATAAACAACTCCGAACAGCGTCCCGGATGTCGCTGACCTATCACGCAGCCCAACACCGCGAAAGCCTGTAACCAATTGTTCATAGTTTTGGACACTTTGAACCTCCTATCAAACGGCTTAACCAAAAAACGTTTCTCCTTGTCCACCGTGTGCTGGTCAACCGATACCATATGTCCACATACTGAGTGGACCAGATCTTATCCCGTGTAGCGTCGTCGAGATGGGAACCCAAGGGACTAACCCCACAAAAGCAGGAATCCTTATGGATACCCGCCAGTATCGGAGTGGGCCTAACCGGTGAACTAACTTCCCCGGATCCCAACACCGGAGTGGAAGGGGGAAACCCCGCCGATGGGGGAGGGGACAAAAGGGGTCAACCGATCTAAACGCCAGCAGTGGGCCCACCCCCTCCCCAGGCCCCAGCCTATTGGTACTCACCAGTCGTTGTTGTTGTCGCCGGCATCCCCATCGCAGGTACAGGCACGCCCTCCCCGTGAACTGCTGCAGGCCCTGGGAACTTCACTCGGCTGAAGTTGCTCCCGTCTTGAACGCGTTGTCTGCACAGACTCATCTGATCCGCCCGGAGACCCGTCTGAGGACGACGGGGAGCGCCATCTGGAGGATCTGGACCGCCGGCTGTATCTGGACGACCTGGACCGACGACTGGATCGACGTCTGTGGCGGCTCCGCCGGCTCTGTCTCCTCCCCTCCACCGACAAGGATGGGGACATGGACCACTCCCTGCGCCTGCGGTGGTGGGAAGCGGCTTCCGTGTGGGGAGGGTGGTCGCAAAGGCAAAGGAGGTTCCAAAGCAGGCCCATCCAGGGGTCCCTCTTCTAGCTGTGCCACATCAGTAGTGGGGGCAGACACAGAAAGGGGAGTGTCTATATGAGACGGCTGGGGGACTAACACATCCCCTGGAGGGGAAAACATGGTGGGCTGTGAAGGTGGGGGGGGTCAGAGGGCGGTCCTCCGCCTCCACTATACTAATGCTGGCACCCATACTAATATTTGAACACAGCCACACTGCTCTGAGCGCAGCGGTCGGGAGCTGATGAGGAAGGGGCGGGGCTATCGCCCGTGGAGGAGGAAGGGGCGAGGCTACTGCCCGTGGAGGAGGCCAGAAGCGGCCCTATTCCTGCGGATCCCCGGCCCTACCGACACATGAGAAACAGGAGGGGGACTATGGCCCAAGCGGGAGGGAGGGCGGTGAGGATGTCAGGACCGCCGTTCCCCCTGCACTGCCGCAGCACCACCAGGCTCCTGCGGACCCACGGAAGGGACCACAATCGCAGGCACAGGAGGAGGAGGGGGGGCGCTCAAGCTGCCGAGGAAGGAACGCAGCCACCCTTCGCCCTCCTACTGAAATCTTGCCCTCCTACTGAAATCTAACGACAAAGTTACACAGGGGAATGCTCCTGTCAGCTTGCATCATCAAGATATCGTTTATGGGATTCCTCTGCTCATATAGTTAGTCCAACATTTGGAGGGTGGAGTTCCAACAGGTGGAAACGTTGCATATGAGCCGGTGTTGGGGAATGCCATTCTGCTTTTGCAGCTCAAGAAGCGTGTGCTTTACAGTGTAAGAGTGGCTTAAGTGCATTCACAGTTTCCTGGTCATTTTCAAGATGTCTTGCAGATGGGTGGAAGACTTCAGAAACCTCTTTACAACCAGATTGAACAAGTGCACCATGCAGGGCGCATGGCTCAGCCCTCTGTGACGCAGCACCGACATGATGTTCTTCCCATTGTGGGTGACCATGGTTCCAAATTTCAGTTGGCGAGGAGACAGCCAGGATTAAATTTCTTGATGGAGGACGCAGAGCAGTTCCTCCCTTGTGTGATTCCATTTTCCCAGGCAAACTATGTGCAGGACAGCGTGACACCACCTTGCCCTGAACATGTGGTATGCTGGAGGAGCACTCTGAATTGTGCCTGCAGTGGAGGCTGAGGACAAGGTGGAGGATGAGGAGGACATTGGCGCGGGACCCAAAGCTTGAGAACATGGAGGCGGCAGTGCTGTCACCTGGTCAAGTTGCTGGTGTGACTGGGCAGGAACCACATTTATCCAGTGGGCCATAAAGCACATATATTGTGCTTGCCCGGAGTTACAGCTCCACACATCAGCCCTGCTGTGCACTTTATCAGACACCAACAGGCTCAAGGACTGGCCCACCTTCTGTTTCACGCGTACTGTTATCTATTTGCAATCGCTTTGGTGATCGATTGCTGATGAAATGAGCGATGGGGAGTAGGAGGAGCAGGAGTATCAGGACCAGTAGATGATGGGAAGGAAACACTCCCTTCTGCTGAGGTGGTGGAGCCTTGACTGTAGGTAAAGGGGTTCGGGCCACTGGGTGATGCAGCAGTTGCTGCATCAGGCTGTACTGCTAAATTTGCGCCATGGTTTTCCCAGGCCACTTTGTGGTGACGCTGCATGTGTTGACACAAGCAACCTTGGCCATGCTTCATCTTCTGCCCAAAGAGTCTGCAAATAGCCATGCTGACCTCCTGAGGGGGCTTGATTAAAAATTGCCACACCACCGAATATGGAATTTTCCCCCCACCACTCCATGCTGACTGCCTGCTACCGCTGCCTCCGTGAACCCCTGCACCGCTACTTCTTTCCGAACAGGTAGGCTTCTGCGAATCGGGCGGTCTACCTCGGGCGTGTTTGGCCCCCGACCTCCCACTGCTGCCACCCTCTTCTCCTGATCATGATGAAGCCCCCTTTTCACCCGGCTCCCACATGTGATCGGCCACATCATCATCATCATCGGCTACTGTCTGCACGTCACTGATGTCACCCTCACCAGTCTCAGGGCCATGTGCCGGACCACTCGCAACACCAGCTCCCACTCGACTCTTATCGCTGCTACTTGCCTGCCTACCGGAGGAAGCAGCGGATCTCTCCTCCAGATCTTGGCAGGGCAGTAGCTGCTGATGTCCTCTAGAATCTCGTCCTCACTGAAAAATGGAGCCGAGCTGAGGGAACAGAAAATGACAGAGGCAGGTTCAGGACAGTTGGGGGCACAGGGCCTGCTCCCGAGCCATGCCAGCTAAGCGTGGTGTCAGAGGAACCCACCGATTCCTGGCTGGAGGTGTCTTATGTCACTTGAGATGATGTTGAAGACAAAGTCAACCATTCAAGGACCGCTGAGTTGCTGGTCAAGACATGACCGCTAGATGACACTGGCAGCTCAGGCCTATTGCTGCGACTTCTGCTGCCATCCCTCCTTCTTCTGCCTGCGCCTGAAACATTTTGGCCACTGCCACTCACTAAGATCTTGCATTGATGATGATAGAGCCTGACCGCTGCACAAAGTCTTCTCCAGCACATCCCAAAAATTCTCAATCGGGTTAAGGTCTGGACTCTGTGGTGGCCAATCCATGTGTAAAAATGATGTCTCATGCTCCCTGAACCACTCTTTCACAATTTGAGCCCAATAAATCCCGGCATTGTCATCTTGAAATATCCCCGTGCCATCAGGGAAGAACAAATCTATTGATGGAATAACCTGGTCGTTCAGTATGTTCAGGTAGTCGCTGACCTCATTCTTGGAGCACATACTGTTGCTGAACCTAGACCTGACCAACTTCAGCAACCCCAGATCATAGCACTGCCCCCACTGGCTTGTACAGGAGGCACTAGGCATGATGGGGGCATCACTCCATCTGCCTCTCTTCTTACCCTGATGCGCCTATCACTCTGGAACAGGGTAAATCCGGACTTATCAGACCACATCACCTTCTTCCATTGCTCCAGCGTCTAATCTTTATGCTCCCTAGAAAAGTGAAGACTTTTTTTCTGGTTTGTCTCACTGATTAGTGGTTTTCTTACGGCTACACAGCTGTTCAGTCCCAATCCCCTGAGTTCCCTTCGCATTGTGCGTGTGGAAATGCTCTTACTTTCACTATTAAACATAGCCCTGAGTTCTACTGTTATTTTTCTTCAATTTAATTTAACCAAACGTTTAAGTGATCGCCGCTCACGATCATTCAGGATTTTTTTCCCCACCAGATTTCTTCATCGAATACGATGGGTCCCCACTATCCTTCCAGATTTTATTAATGCGTTGGACAGTTCTTAACCCAATTTTAGTGGTTTCTGCCATCTTCTTAGATGTTTTCTCTGCTTGATGCCAATGATTTGACCCTTCTCAAACAGACTAATATCTTTTCCACGACCACAAGATGTGTCTTTCGACATGGTTGTTTAAGAAATGAGAAGCAACTCATTGCACCAGTCGGGGTTAAATA
Organism: Bufo gargarizans; assembly: GCF_014858855.1. Classification (NCBI taxonomy): domain Eukaryota; kingdom Metazoa; phylum Chordata; class Amphibia; order Anura; family Bufonidae; genus Bufo; species Bufo gargarizans. The sequence goes on along the minus strand of NW_025334185.1, from coordinate 73,052 downwards.
ACGTTGCCAGCTGAAAGATAATCACCCATGCAGTAATTATCCAATAGGAGGCTCAGAACTATCTGCTTAGTTACACCCAGGTGGGTTTGGGATAGACAGTGTATCATAGAATGCAAACAACCTAAAATCTGTAGTAATAAAGCACTTTTAGTAACCCCAATTAGTGCAGCAAGGTGGAATAGAATCGCTCCTATTACCCAGGCTGTACACTCCCCTGATGGTTCCTGCTCTCTCCCTATAGAGTGGATAATGCCTCCCTATTAGGGATGAGTGGACCCGTGGATGTTCGGGTTTGGCCGAACTTTGGGTCAAAGTTTGGGTTCGGGACCCGAACTTGACCCGTACCCCATTGAGATCAATCGGGATCCGAACTTTGGTGCACTAAAATGGCTGTAAAATATTCATAGTAAGGGCTAGAGGGCTGCAAAAGGAAGCAAAATGAGGGTAAGAGAAGAACAATTGCAGTGCAAACAAATGTGGATAGAGTTTAGTATATAAAAAAAAATATAATAATAATCTTAAACTAGGAGGCGGAGGTCAAAGTGGAGTATGGGGTTGAGGAGGCGGTGTAGGTGGAAGCAGCAGTGGAGGAGGAGGAGATAGCCAAGACTGTTTTAGTTTTTTGTTGTTTTTTTTTCTCCTTTATTTATTTATTTATTTATTTTTTATAAATTTGGGAAGGCCCCAAAACATTGGGAAATGGAAAAGAGAGCGCAAAGAGAAAGTGCGCTGCAGTATAACAATGGCTGGGTGAGGCCGGTATACATGTCTATTCTGCACAAGGTACAGACAAGTCTTGTGGGATCCAGGCCTGGTTCATTTTATTGAACGCGAGCTTGTCCACATTGGCTGTGAACAGGCGGCTGCGCTTGTCTGTGATGACGCCCCCTGCCGTGCTAAACACGCGTTCAGAGAGTACACTGGCTGCAGGGCAGGCCAGCACCTCCAAGGCGTAAAGGGCAAGCTCAGGCCATGTGCCCAATTTAGAGACCCAGAAGTTGAAGGGGGCAGACCCATCATTCAGTACGTGTAGGCGTGTGCACACATACTGCTCCACCATGTTGCTGAAATGCTGCCTCCTGCTAAGATGTTCCATATCAGCTGGTGGTGCTGGTTGTTGTGGCGTGCTGACAAAGCTTTTCCACATTTCGGCCATGCTAACCCTGCCTTTTGAGGTGCTGGTGGTGCCCCAGCTGCGTTGGCGACCTCTTCCTCCTCCTCCTCCTCCTCTACCTTAGCCTTGTGCTTCCACTGTGCCCCCGCTGTCAGGTGGGAATGCCATCAGCAGCGCGTCGACCAGCGTGCGCTTGTACTCGTGCATATTCACGCTCCAGTGATGAAATTAAGGATGGCACATTGTCCTTGTAGCGGGGATCCAGCAGGGTGACCACCCAGTAATCAGCACTGGTTAGAATGTGGGCAACTCGGCAGTCGTTGCGCAGGCACTGCAGCATGTAGTCGTGCATGTGTGCCAGGCTGCCCAGAGGCAACGAAAAGCTGTCCTCTGTGGGAGGTGTATCGTCTGTGTCCTCTGTATCCCCCCAGCCACGCACCAGTGATGCCCATGAGCTCCTTTGGGTGCCACCCTGCTGTGAACATGGTTCCTCCTCATCATCATCCTCCAGAACTGTGTCCTGGCAGGACAGTTGTGTACCTGGCCTCTGTTGGTGCAGGAACCCACCCTCAGAGCCACTTATGAATGACTGGACTGATAACCGTGGAAATAATCCCTCTTCCTCCTCCTCTTCCTCCTGTGCCACATCCTCTTCCATCATCACCCGAAGTGTTTTTTTTCAAGGAGACATAGAAGTGGGATAGTAACGCTGAGGACGGCGTTATCGGCACTGGCCATGTTGGTGGAGTACTTGAAACAGCGTAACAAGGAACACAGGTCTCGCATGGAGGCCCAGTCATTGGTGGTGAAGTGGTGCTGTTCCGCAGTGCGACTGACCCGTGCGTAATGCAGCTGAAACTCCACTATGGCCTGCTGCTGCTCGCACAGTCTGTCCAGCATGTGCAAGGTGGAGTTCCACCTGGTGGGCACGTCGCAACACAGGCCTGGCTGTTACTAATAGCCGGACTCTCCGCCGGCATCGCTGTAAGACACTGGCAGTTCAATTCAGTACAATACATTTTTTTGTCACCTTACATCACTAAAAGTGCAAGATCAAGCAATCAAAAAGGCATATGCCCCCTAAAATAGTACCAATCTAACCGTCACCTAAACCCGCACAAAATGACCTCCTACCTAAGACAATTGCCCCAAATTTTTTTTAAACTATTGCTCTCAGACTATGGAGACACTAAAACATGATATTTTTTTGTTTAAAAAATGCTTTTATTGTGTTAAATGTAAAAATAAATAAAAAGTTGACATATTAGGTATCACCGCGTCCATAAAAACCTGCTCTATAAAAATACCACATGACCTAACCCCTCAGGTGAACACTGTAAAAAAAAAAAAAAGTGTCAAAAAAGCCATTTTTGGTCACCTTAAATCACAAACAGTGTAATAGCAAGCGATCAAAAAGTCATATGCACCCCAAAATAGTACAAATCTAACCGTCACCTAAACCCGCAAAAAATGAGACCCTAGACAATCGCATAACAAATAAAAAAACAAAATATGGAGACACTAAAACATGATTTTTTTGTTTCAAAAATGCTGTTATTGTGTAAAACTTAAAGTATACATGTTAGGTATCGCCGCGTCCATAAGAACCTGCTGTATAAAAATATCACATGACCTAACCCCTCAGATGAACACCGTAAAAAGAAAAAGTGTGTAAAAAAAAAGCTATTTTTTGTCACCTTACATCGCAAAAAGTGTAATACCAAGCGATCAAAAATTCATATTCACCCTAAAATAGTACCAATCAAACCATCATCTCATACAGAAAAAAATTAGCCCCTACATAAGACAGTTGCCCCGAAAAATAAAATAAACTATGGCTTTCAAAATATGGAGACACAAAAAAAATCATTTTTTTTCAAAAGTAGTCATATTTGGTATTGTCGCGTCCGTAACAACCTGCTCTCTTAAAATACCACATGATCTAACCTGTCAGATGAACATTGTAAATAAGAAATAAAACCGGTGCCAAAACAGCTATTTTTTGTTACCTTGCCTCACAAAAAGTGTAATATAGAGCAACCAAAAATAATATGTACCCTAAAATAATACCAACAAACTGCAAACTTATCCCGTAGTTTCCAAAATGTGGTCTTTTTTTGGAGTTTCTACTCTAGTGGTGCATAAGGGGTTCTTCAAATGTGACATGGCAACTTAAAATTATCCCAGTGAAATCTGCCTTCCAAAAACCATATGGCATTCCTTTTCTTCTGCACCCTGCCGTGTGCCCGTACAGCAGTTTACGACCACATATAGGGTACTTCTATAAACTACAGAATCGGGGTAATGAATATTGAGTTTTGTTTGGCTGTTAACCCTTGCTTTGTTACTGGAAAAAATGGATTAAAATGGAAAATCTGCCAAAATAGTGAAATTCAGAAATTTCATCTACATTTTCCTTTAATTATTGTGGAACACCTAAAGGGTTACCAAAGTTTGTAAAATAAGTTTTGAATACCTTGAGGGGTGTATTTTCCAAAATAGGGACACTTTTGTGGAGTTTCTACTCTAGGGGTGCATCAGGAGGGCTTCAAATGTGATATGCCAACTTAAAATTATCCCAGTGAAATCCGCCCTCCAAAAGCCATATGGCGTTCCTTTCCTTCTGCACCGTGCCGTGTGCCCGTACAGCAGTTTACGACCACATAGGGGGTGTTTATGTAAACTACAGAATCAGGGTAATAAATATTGAGTTTTGTTTGGCTGTTAACCATTGCTTTGTTAATGGAAAAATTGATTAAAATAGAAAATCTGCCAAAAAAGTGAAATTCTGAAATTTCATCTACATTTTCCTTTAATTGTCGTGGAACACCTAAAGGGTTAAAGTTTGTAAAATCTGTTTTGAATACCTTAAGGGGTTTAGTTTCTAAAATGGGGCCATTTATGGGTGGTTTCTATTATGTAAGCCTCACAAAGTGACTTCAGACCTGAACTAGTCCTTAAAAAGAGGGTTTTGGAAATGTTATGAAAAATGTCAAGATTTGCTTCTAAACTTCTAACGTCCCAAAAAAGAGAAAATGTCATTTATAAACTGATCCAAACATGAAGTAGACATATGGGAAATATAAAGTAATGACAATTTTAGGAGGTATCGCTATCTTTTTTAAAAGCAGAGAAATTCTAATTTTGAAAATTGCGAATTCTTCAAGATTTTTGGTAAATTTGGTATTTTTTTATAAAAAAATAAAACTGTTTAACTCAAAATTACACTGTCATGAAGAACAATATGTGACAAGAAAACATTCTCAGAATGGCTTCCATAAGTAAAAGCGCTTTAAAGTTATCACCACATAAAGTGACACGTGTCAGATTTGCAAAAAATGGCCGGGTCCTTAAGGTGAAAAATGGCAGGGTCCTGAAGGGGTTAACTATATTAATTTCCCTATCACAGATGCAGTGCAGGTGTACCTCACACCAAAAATGGGTATATGTCACCCACCGATCTAACAGAGAGATTAACTATTATATTTTTGTGTCAGGGGTACAAAGATAGTGCATTGCACCCACAAAAAGATCGCTATAGGTCACCCACAGATTAATAGCCAGATGAGATTCCTAACCCTCTCCCTCACTTCAGCTGCCTGCTTCCTGTCCCTGCACTACCCAGAGCTGATGGGCGGTGCTACATGTGATCCAGCTTGTATAGAGGCTGGGTCACATGATGGACTGGCCAATCACAGCCATGCCATTACTAGGCATGGCTGTGATGGCTTCTAAGTGCCCACAGCTTAAAAGCTTGTTGATTGGCTGCCCTGCAGACTTTCAACAACCTTTATTACTTACCCGAACACCGAACCCGAACTTTTGCAGCAAAGTTCGGGTTCGGGTCCGGGTACTCGAACTCACAAATTTCGGTACGGACCCAAACTTTGCAGTTCAGGTTCGCTCAACGCTACTCCTTATCCTTTCCCTACACTATAAATGATCTTTCCATGAACTGCTCAATAGTTTTTTTGTGTGAATAAAGTCTATCATGATCACAGTCCCTAGCGCCTGTCACGTCTCTCTCTGCACTAAGTTCACTGGAAAATGGCAGACACCAAGCAGGCTGAGACTTTTTATTGGGCTGGGACATCACAGGGCTGGCTGGCTGCTGATTGGCTGCATGCATGGCATTGTGGGTGGTCCCTCGTTCCCAGAGTTCTTACTTCCTCGTTCTAACATGTGCAGCAGCCATTTTAGAAAAAATGGGATTCATTACCACGAAGCGTGAGGAAATTTGACTTCGGGACAAATCAAATTTTTCCTGAAATCCGGATCGAATTCCACTTTGTCAACTTCGATTCACTCATCTCTATTGATGACCAATCCTGGGGAAAACCCCTTTGGAGCAACATTGAGGTCAAAGTTGAAGAGCAAACCTGAAGGAAAGTCTGAAGAGCAAACCTGAAGGAAAGTCTGAAGATCAACCCTGAAGGAAAGTCTGAAGAGCAACCTTGAAGGAAAGTCTGAAGAGCAACCCTGAAGGAAAGTCTGAAGAGCAACCCTGAAGGAAAGTCTGAAGAGCAACCCTGAAGGAAAGTCTGAAGAGCAACCCTGAAGGAAAGTCTGAAGAGCAACCCTGAAGGAAAGTCTGAAGAGCAACCCTGAGGTAAAGGGCTCATGCACAATTTGCGGTCCAGAATGCATGGGCAAAATCCGTACGCATTCTGCAGACGGATCAACTTGAATGGGTCCGTGATCTGTCCGCACTGTAAAAAATAGAACATGTTCTATTTTTTTGCGGTGCGTAGGCACGGAGAGAAACCCCCCAGAAGCACTCAGTAATGCTTCCGTGATGTTCCATGCCTCCGTTACGCACCACTCCTTGCGGACCAACTGTAGTGAAAGGGTCCGCATCCGTGATATGGTGAGCACACGGCCAGTGCCCGCATATTGTGGACCCGCTGTTTGTGGGCCGCAATACAGGCACGGCCGGGCAACGGCTATGTGCATGAGCCCAAATGCTGAGGAGCAACGCTGAAGTAAAGGCTGAGGAGCAACCCTGAGGTAAGAACTGAAGAGCCACACTGAAAAATAGCATTCCAAGAGCTATAACTTTTTAGTTTTTTCATCAATGTACCTGTATGAGGGCTTATTATTTGCAGGACAAGTTACAGTTTTTAATGCACCATTTTGGGTACATGTAACAATTGATTAAGGCCAGCTGTCTAGCTTACACCCATTGTTTACATCAGTAAAAAGGTGTTTTAGTGGCCACTTAGGGTCCATTCACATGTCTGCAAAATGGGTCGGCATCCGTGGGGCCGGAATGTGCTGTTCGCATCCGCATTTGCGCATCCGCACTTCTGTTCTGCAAAAAAATAGAACATGTCCTATTCTTGTCCGCAATTGCGGACAAGAAAAGGCATTTTCTATGAGAGTGCCGGCGATGTGCGGGCCGCAAAACACATATGGACGTCTGAATGGACCCTAAGGAGTTAAAGTAAAGGCTGAAGAGCAACTGCAAGATAAAAGCTGAAGAGCAACCCTGAACTAAAGGCTGAAGAGCAAACCTCGAAGTAATAGCTGAAGAGCAACTGTGAGATAAAAACTGAAGAGCAACACTAAAGGAAAAGCTGAGGAGCAACCATGAAGTAAAGACTAAAGAGCAATGTAAAGACTGAAGAGCAATCCTGAAGTAATGGGGGTGCACAACCTTTTCTGGTCTGAAAGCCACATTGTCAACCTGCACCCCTCCCAATGACCATGGTAAAACTTAAAGCGGTATTCTTGTCTGAGACAATGATGGCATTTTTCAATGATTGACAGTCACAAGAGTGAATCCAGGAGTCTGTTACCGATCGCCTGCCCCCCCCCACCCCCCCCCCCCCCCCCCCGCAGAGATGACACAACACCACCACATCTCTGTAGCCTTTTATTACATGCTAGATTTCGAGTTTTTTTTAAATAAAATCTGAAAATCACATGGAGGAGCTTCTGAGGAGAACCCCGATGGCGGCCAGGGCTGCGGCGAGGACGGTGTAGGTGGCCTTGATGCTGCTGGTTCCGCTGGTGTTGCACAGGTCGGTGTTGCAGCAGGACACTTTTGTTGAGACCACAACAGCGTTAAATCCGGTTTCTGCACAGACTGCGGTACAAGTCTTAGTAATGGTGGCGGCAGAGAGACTCCCTACAGGAGGGGAGAGAAGACAATCAGGAGATGACCACAGAACGGAGGTCTCTACTGTAAGAGCGGTCACACTGCGGAGGTCTCTACTGTAAGAGCGGTCACACTGCGGAGGTCTCTACTGTAAGAGCGGTCACACTGCGGAGGTCTCTACTGTAAGAGCGGTCACACTGTGGAGGTCTACTGTAAGAGCGGTCACACTGCGGAGGTCTACTGTAAGAGCGGTCACACATGGAGGTCTGTACTGTAAGAGCGGTCACACTGCGGAGGTCTGTACTGTAAGAGCGGTCACACTGCGGAGGTCTGTACTGTAAGAGCGGTCACACTGTGGAGGTCTGTACTGTAAGAGCGGTCACACTGGAGGTCTGTACTGTAAGAGCGGTCACACTGCGGAGGTCTACTGTAAGAGCGGTCACACTGCGGAGGTCTACTGTAAGAGCGGTCACACTGCGGAGGTCTACTGTAAGAGCGGTCACACTGCGGAGGTCTGTACTGTAAGAGCGGTCACACTGCGGAGGTCTACTGTAAGAGCGGTCACACTGCGGAGGTCTCTACTGTAAGAGCGGTCACACTGCGGAGGTCTACTGTAAGAGCGGCACACTGCGGAGGTCTACTGTAAGAGCGGTCACAATGGAGGTCTGTACTGTAAGAGCGGTCACACTGCGGAGGTCTGTACTGTAAGAGCGGTCACACTGTGGAGGTCTGTACTGTAAGAGCGGTCACACTGCGGAGGTCTGTACTGTAAGAGCGGTCACACTGCGGAGGTCTGTACTGTAAGAGCGGTCACACTGCGGAGGTCTGTACTGTAAGAGCGGTCACACTGCGGAGGTCTACTGTAAGAGCGGTCACACTGCGGAGGTCTGTACTGTAAGAGCGGTCACACTGGAGGTCTGTACTGTAAGAGCGTCACACTGGAGGTCTGTACTGTAAGAGCGGTCACACTGCGGAGGTCTCTACTGTAAGAGGTCACACTGCGGAGGTCTGTACTGTAAGAGCGGTCACACTGGAGGTCTGTACTGTAAGAGCGGTCACACTGCGGAGGTCTGTACTGTAAGAGCGGTCACACTGCGGAGGTCTGTACTGTAAGAGCGGTCACACTGCGGAGGTCTGTACTGTAAGAGCGGTCACACTGCGGAGGTCTGTACTGTAAGAGCGGTCACACTGCGGAGGTCTGTACTGTAAGAGCGGTCACACTGCGGAGGTCTGTACTGTAAGAGCGGTCACACTGCGGAGGTCTGTACTGTAAGAGCGGTCACACTGCGGAGGTCTGTACTGTAAGAGCGGTCACACTGCGGAGGTCTGTACTGTAAGAGCGGTCACACTGCGGAGGTCTACTGTAAGAGCGGTCACACTGCGGAGGTCTACTGTAAGAGCGGTCACATGGAGGTCTGTACTGTAAGAGCGGTCACACTGTGGAGGTCTCTACTGTAAGAGCGGTCACACTGCGGAGGTCTGTACTGTAAGAGCGGTCACACTGCGGAGGTCTGTACTGTAAGAGCGTCACACTGCGGAGGTCTACTGTAAGAGCGGTCACACTGCGGAGGTCTGTACTGTAAGAGCGGTCACACGGAGGTCTGTACTGTAAGAGCGGTCACACTGCGGAGGTCTACTGTAAGAGCGGTCACACTGCGGAGGTCTGTACTGTAAGAGCGGTCACACTGCGGAGGTCTACTGTAAGAGCGGTCACACTGCGGAGGTCTGTACTGTAAGAGCGGTCACACTGCGGAGGTCTACTGTAAGAGCGGTCACATGCGGAGGTCTGTACTGTAAGAGCGGTCACACTGCGGAGGTCTGTACTGTAAGAGCGGTCACACTGGAGGTCTGTACTGTAAGAGCGGTCACACTGCGGAGGTCTGTACTGTAAGAGGTCACACTGCGGAGGTTCTAGTAAGAGCGTCACACTGTGGAGGTCTACTGTAAGAGCGGTCACATGAGGTCTGTACTGTAAGAGCGGTCACACTGCGGAGGTCTGTACTGTAAGAGCGGTCACACTGCGGAGGTCTGTACTGTAAGAGCGGTCACACTGTGGAGGTCTGTACTGTAAGAGCGGTCACACTGTGGAGGTCTGTACTGTAAGAGCGGTCACACTGCGGAGGTCTGTACTGTAAGAGCGGTCACACTGGAGGTCTGTACTGTAAGAGCGGTCACACACTGTGGAGGTCTCGTACTGTAAGAAGCGGGTCACCCTGTTGGATGTCTGTACTGTAAGAGCTGGTCACACTGTGGAGGTCTCGTACTGTAAGAGAGGTCACACTGTGGAGGTCTCTACTAGTAGAGCGGTCACACGATGGAGGTTCTGTACTGTAAGAGTGGTCACCACTGCGGAGGTCCTGTACTGTAAGACGCGGTACACACTGTGGAGGTCTGCTACTGTAACGAGCGGTCACCCTGTGGATGTCCTGTACTGTAAGAGCGGTCACACGTGGAGGTCCTCTAATGTAAGAGCGGTCACACTGTGGAGGTCCCTATACGTAAGGAGCGGTCCACCACTGTGGAGGGTCTCTACTGTAAGAGCGGTCACACTGTGTGAGTCTGCTACTGTAAGAGCGGTCACACTGCGGAGGTCTCTACTGTAAGAGGGGGTCCACACTGGGAGGTCTCTACTGTAAAGAGCGGTCACACTGTTGGAGGTCTGCTACTGTAAGAGCGGTCACCCTGTGGATGTCTCTACTGTAGAGCGGTAACACTGTGGAGGTCTGTACTGTAGAGCGGTCACACTGTGGGAGGTCTGTACTGTAAGAGCGGTCACACTGTGGAGGTCTGTACTGTAAGGAGCGGGTCACACTGTGGAGGTCTGTACTGTAAGAGCGGTCACACTGTGGAGGTCTGTACTGTAAGAGCGGTCACACTGTGGAGGTCTCTACTGTAAGAGCGGTCACCACTGTGGAGGTCTCTACTGTAAGAGCGGTCACACTTGGAGGTCTCGTACTGTAAGAGCGGTCACACTGTGGAGGTCTGTACTGTAAGAGCGGTCACACTTGTGGAGGTCTGTACTGTAAGAGCGGTCACACTGCTGGAGGTCTGTACTGTAAGAGCTGTCACACTGTGGAGGTCTCTACTGAAGAGCGGTCACACTGTGGAGGTCTGTACTGTAAGAGCGGTCACACTGTGGAGGTCTCTACTGTAAGAGCGGTCACACTGTGGAGGTCTCTACTGTAAGAGCGGTCACACTGTGGAGGTTCTCTACTGTAAGAGCGGTCACACTGTGGAGGTCTGTACTGTAAGAGCGGTCACACTGTGGAGGTCTCTACTGTAAGAGCGGTCACACTGTGGAGGTCTCTACTGTAAGAGCGGTCACACTGTGGAGGTCTCTACTGTAAGAGCGGTCACACTGTGGATGGTCTGTACTGTAAGAGCGGTCACACTGTGGAGGTCTCTACTGTAAGAGAGGTCACACTATGGAGGTCTCTACTGTAAGAGCGGTCACACTATGGAGGTCTGTACTGTAAGAGCGGTCACACTGTGGAGGTCTCGTACTGTAAGAGCGGTCACACTGTGGAGGTCTGTACTGTAAGAGCGGTCACACTGTGGAGGTCTCTACTGTAAGAGAGGTCACACTATGGAGGTCTCTACTGTAAGAGCGGTCACACTGATGGAGGTCTACTGTAAGAGCGGTCACACTGTGGAGGTCTGTACTGTAAGAGCGGTCACACTGTGGAGGTCTCTACTGTAAGAGCGGTCACACTGTGGAGGTCCCTACTGTAAGAGCGGTCACACTGTGGAGGTCCCTACTGTAAGAGCGGTCACACTGTGGAGGTCTCTACTGTAAGAGCGGTCACACTGTGGAGGTCTCTACTGTAAGAGCGGTCACACTGTGGAGGTCTGCCACTATAAGAGCGTCACCACTGCGGAGGTCTGTACTGTAAGAGTGGTCACACTGTGGAGGTCTCTACTGTAAGAGCGGTCACACTGTGGAGGTCTTACTGTAAGAGCGGTCACACTGGGAGGTCTGCACTGTAAGAGCGGTCACACTGCGGAGGTCTGTACTGTCAGAGCGGTCACACTGTGGAGGTCTCTACTGTAAGAGAGGTCACCACTATGGAGGTCTCTACTGTAAGAGCGGTCACACTATGGAGGTCTCTACTGTAAGAGCGGTCACACTGCGGAGGTTCTGTTACTGTAAGAGCGGTCACACTGTGGAGGTCTCTACTGTAAGAGAGGTCACACTATGGAGGTCTTACTGTAAGAGAGGTCACACTATGGAGGTCTCTAGGTAAGAGCGGTCACACTGTGGAGGTCTCTACTGTAAGAGCGGTCACACTGTGGAGGTCTGTACTGTAAGAGCGGTCACATGTGGAGGTCTCTACTGTAAGAGAGGTCACACTATGGAGGTCTCTACTGTAAGAGCGGTCACACTGTGGAGGTCTCGTACTGTAAGATGCAGTCACACTGTGGAGGTCTGTACTGTAAGAGCAGTCACACTGTGGAGGTCTCTACTGTAAGAGCGGTCACACTGTGGATGGTCTCTACTGTAAGAGCGGTCACACTGTGGAGGTCTCTACGTAAGAGCGGTAACACTGCGGAGGTCTGTACTGTAAGAGCGGTCACCACTGTGGAGGTCTCTACTGTAAGAGCGGTCACACTATGGAGGTCTCTACGTAAGAGCGGTCACACTATGGAGGTGTCTACTGTAAGAGCGTCACACTGTGGAGGTCTCTACTGTAAGAGGCGGTCACACTGATGGAGGTCTGTACTGTAAAGAGCGGTCAACTGTGGAGGTCTCTACTGTAAGAGCGGGTCACACTGCGGAGGTCTTACTGTAAGAGCGGTCACACTGCTGGAGGTCTCTACTGTAAGAGCGGTACCCTATGGAGGTGTCTACTGTAAGAGCGGTCACACTATGGAGGTCTCTACTGTAAGAGCGGTCACACTGTGGAGGTCTGTACTGTAAGCGCGGTCACACTGTGGAGGCTCTTACTGTAAGAGCGGTCACACTGTGGAGGTCTGTACTGTAAGGCGGTCACACTGCGGAGGTCTGTACTGTAAGAGCAGTCACACTATGGAGGTCTGTACTGTAAGAGCGGTCACACTGTGGAGGTCTGTACTGTAGAGCAGTCACACTGTGGAGGTCTCTACTGTAAGAGCGGTCACACTGCGGAGGTCTGTACTGTAAGAGCAGTCACACTATGGAGGTCTGTACTGTAAGATCGGTCACACTGTGGAGGTTCTCTACTGTAAGAAGCGGTCACACTGTGGAGGGTCTCTACTGTAGAGCGGTCACACTGCGGAGGTCTGTACTGTAAGAGCGGTCACACTATGGAGGTCTGTACTGTAAGAGAGGTCACACTGTGGTAGGGTCTCTTACTGTAAGAGAGGTCACACTATGGAGGTCTGTACTGTAAGAGCAGTCACACTATGGAGGTCTGTACTGTAAGAGCGGTCACACTATGGAGGTCTCTACTGTAAGAGCGGTCACACTGCGGAGGTCTGTACTGTAAGAGCGGTCACACTGTGGAGGTCTGTACTGTAAGAGCAGTCACACTGTGGAGGTCTGTACTGTAAGAGCAGTCACACTGTGGAGGTCTCTACTGTAAGAGCGGTCACACTGTGGAGGTCTCTACTGTAAGAGCGGTCACACTGCGGAGGTCTGTACTGTAAGAGCGGTCACACTGTGGAGGTCTGTACTGTAAGAGCAGTCACACTGTGGAGGTCTGTACTGTAAGAACGGTCACACTATGGAGGTCTCTACTGTAAGAGCGGTCACACTGTGGAGGTCTGTACTGTAAAGAGCGGTCACACTGTGGAGGTCTGTACTGTAAGAGCGGTCACACTGCGGAGGTCTCTACTGTTAGAGCGGTCACACTATGGAGGTCTCTACTGTAAGAGCAGTCACACTATGGAGGTCTCTACTGTAAGAGCAGTCACACTGTGGAGGTCTGTACTGTAAGAACGGTCACACTATGGAGGTCTGTACTGTAAGAGCGGTCACACTGTGGAGGTCTCTACTGTAAGAGCGGTCACACTGCGGAGGTCTCTACTGTAAGAGCGGTCACACTGCGGAGGTCTGTACTGTAAGAGCGGTCACACTATGGAGGTCTCTACTGTAAGAGCGGTCACACTGCGGAGGTCTGTACTGTAAGAGCGGTCACACTGTGGAGGTCTGTACTGTAAGAGCAGTCACACTATGGAGGTCTGTACTGTAAGAGCGGTCACACTATGGAGGTCTCTACTGTAAGAGCGGTCACACTGCGGAGGTCTGTACTGTAAGAGCGGTCACACTGTGGAGGTCTGTACTGTAAGAGCAGTCACACTGCGGAGGTCTGTACTGTAAGAGCGGTCACACTATGGAGGTCTGTACTGTAAGAGCGGTCACACTGTGGAGGTCTCTACTGTAAGAGCGGTCACACTGTGGAGGTCTGTACTGTAAGAGCGGTCACACTGTGGAGGTCTCTACTGTAAGAGCGGTCACACTGTGGAGGTCTCTACTGTAAGAGCGGTCACACTGCGAAGGTCTGTACTGTAAGAGCGGTCACACTGTGGAGGTCTGTACTGTAAGAGCGGTCACACTGTGGAGGTCTCTACTGTAAGAGCAGTCACACTGTGGAGGTCTGTACTGTAAGAGCGGTCACACTATGGAGGTCTGTACTGTAAGAGCGGTCACACTGTGGAGGTCTCTACTGTAAGAGCGGTCACACTGTGGAGGTCTGTACTGTAAGAGCGGTCACACTGTGGAGGTCTCTACTGTAAGAGCGGTCACACTGTGGAGGTCTCTACTGTAAGAGCGGTCACACTGCGAAGGTCTGTACTGTAAGAGCGGTCACACTGTGGAGGTCTCTACTGTAAGAGCGGTCACACTGTGGAGGTCTGTACTGTAAGAGCGGTCACACTGTGGAGGTCTCTACTGTAAGAGCGGTCACACTGTGGAGGTCTGTACTGTAAGAGCGGTCACACTGTGGAGGTCTCTACTGTAAGAGCGGTCACACTGTGGAGGTCTCTTCTATACAGACTGTCACAATTAATTGAATTTGGTAAAAAATATAAATCTGGAGCAGAACATTTAGTAAAAATTGTAAGTTACTGCAATTGCAATGATGTCTGATGGCACTCTCTCTGTCTCTGCCTCTCTCTGTCTCTTCCTCTCTGTCTCTGCCTCTCTCTGTCTCTTCCTCTTTCTGTCTCTTCCTCTCTCTGTCTCTTCCTCTCTCCCCTTCTTTCTTTCCCTGTTTCATCATCTTTCTCTGTCTCTCTTTCTCCCCATCACCTATTTTCTCTCTTTCTCTTCTTCCATTTCTCTGTCTTTATCTCTTTCTCTCTCTCCCTCTGTCTCTCTCGCTGTCCCTCTCCCTTTTCCTATCTTTTTCCTTCTCTCTCTCTCTATACCTCTCTCTCTTTTCCTCTCTCTCTATATATCCCTCCCTCTATCTCTCTCTCTCTCTCTCTCTCTTTCCCTCCCTCTATCTGTCTCTCTATATATGTCTCCTTTTCCCTCCCTCTGTCTGTCTCTCTGTCTCTTTTTCCATCTCTCTATTTCTCTGTCTCTCTCTGTTTCTCTTCTTCCATCTCTCTCTTTCTCCTATTCTCTTTTCTAGCTCTCTTTCCCTCTCCCTTTTCCTCTCTCCCTCTCTCTGTCTCTCTTTCTGACCCTCGCTCTGTCCCTCTCCCTCTCTCTTCCCCTTTCTTGCTCTGTCTTTCTGTCCCTCTCTCTTTGTCACCCTCTGTTACTCTTGCTGTCCCTCTCTCTGGCTCTGTCTATCCCTCTCTCCCTCTCTCTTTCTGGCCCTCTCTCTGTCTCTCTCTCTCTTTCTGACCCTCGCTCTGTCCCTCTCCCTCTCTAACTCTGCCCCTGTCTCTCTCTCTATATATATATCTCTTTCTCTCATCTATTCCTCTCTCTGCCCCTGTCTCTCTATTCCTCTCTCTCTCTCTGCCCCTGTCTCTCTATTCCTCTCTCTCTCTCTGCCCCTCTCTCTCTCTCTATTCCTCTCTCTCTGCCCCTCTCTCTCTCTCTATTCCTCTCTCTGCCCCTCTCTCTCTCTCTATTCCTATCTCTGCCCCTGTCTCTCTCTCTCTATTCCTCTCTCTGTCTCTCTGCCCCTGTCTCTCCCTCTGTCTCTGCACTCTTCCCGGTCGCAGCCCCCTGGATGGTGTACTGTGGACCCCAGATTGCGGCACTCACCGATTCCGCCGGACACCACGGAGGTCATGCAGCTGGTGTCCGTGGCGCTGCAGTTGGTCGCCGTCATGCATTTGCTGTTGCTGCTCTCAGATGCGCACGTGTAACAGGTCAAGGAGTAAACTGCAAGAGACAAGCAGGACGGCATAAAGTATCCATGGAGGCTGGGAACTACAACCCCCAGCATGCTCTCTCAACCCTTGCAGAACCTGGAACAGGTGTGGCCCTTGGGGCCCTGCCAGGATGAAAAGGTTGCAATAAAAAGAATAGAGACACGTTCACAAGTCACATGATAGTTATATCTCTTTCTGGGAAAGCTGGGTGACAGTCGGTGACCCTGGCAGCTCCCCCAGGGGTCGTCACCCAGCTCTGCCAGGGGTCGTCACCCAGCTCTGCCAGGGGTCGTCACCGAGCTCTGCCAGGGGTCGTCACCCAGCTCTGCCAGGGGTCGTCACCCAGCTCCCCCAGGGGTCGTCACCCCGCGCTGCCAGGGCTCATCACCCAGCTCTGCCAGGGGTCGTCACCCAGCTCTGCCAGGGCTCGTCACCCAGCTCTGCCAGGGGTCGTCACCCCGCGCTGCCAGGGCTCGTCACCCAGCTCTGCCAGGGGTCGTCACCCCGCGCTGCCAGGGCTCGTCACCCAGCTCTGCCAGGGGTCGTCACCCAGCTCTGCCAGTGGTCGTCACCCCGCGCTGCCAGGGCTCATCACCCAGCTCTGCCAGGGGTCGTCACCCAGCTCTGCCAGGGCTCGTCACCCAGCGCTGCCAGGGGTCGTCACCCAGCTCTGCCAGGGGTCGTCACCCAGCTCTGCCAGGGCTCGTCACCCAGCTCCCCCAGGGGTCGTCACCCAGCTCTGCCAGGGCTCGTCACCCAGCTCCCCCAGGGGTCGTCACCCAGCTCTGCCAGCGGTCGTCACCCAGCTCTGCCAGGAGTCGTCACCCAGCTCCCCCAGGGGTCGTCACCCAGCTCTGCCAGGGGTCGTCACCCAGCTCCCCCAGGGGTCGTCACCCAGCTCTGCCAGGGGTCGTCACCCAGCTCTGCCAGGGGTCGTCACCCAGCTCCCCCAGGGGTCGTCACCCAGCTCTGCCAGGGGTCGTCACCCAGCTCTGCCAGTGGTCGTCACCCAGCTCTGCCAGTGGTTGTCACCCAGCTCTGCCAGGGGTCGTCACCCAGCTCTGCCAGGGGTCGTCACCCAGCTCTGCCAGGGGTCGTCACCCAGCTCCCCCAGGGGTCGTCACCCAGCTCCCCCAGGGGTCGTCACCCAGCTCTGCCAGGGGTCGTCACCCAGCTCAGCCAGGGGTCGTCACCCAGCTCCGCCAGGGGTCGTCACCCAGCTTTGCCAGGGGTCGTCACCCAGCTCCGCCAGGGGTCGTCACCCAGCTCCGCCAGCTATTGTTGTGGACACTTGCAAGTTTTCAAGCAAGGTCAAAAACAGCAAAAAATAAAATAAAAATATCTGTGAGACGCCAGAAAAGGAGACAAAAACACCAGACCTGGAGCACGTCGTGGTTGCAAATTTTTTTTTTTTAAATAAAAAAAAATGCATTTTTGAGTTGAATTTAGCCTTCCCCATAGATTAGTAGCCGACATCTAAAGGTGACCTTTTTTTTTTTTGCCTAAATCACTGCAAAAAGCACCCCTTAAAATACCCCAAAGAAGCTGCCTTGACACAAAAATTGTTTTTTTTTTTTTGTGTTTTATATGACTTTTTTAACCCAACGCTTCAAGATGCTGCATTAAAACATAGACTAAAAAATGCATTAAAAACACCACTAATAATAAGACGCTTCAGCAAACATCTGGAGTTGCCGCATTTCCCACTTACCTGCACCAGTGCAGAGAGCAGCGACCAGGAGGAGGCTTGTGTAGGCGGCCATGGCTGTGAGGCGGCGGAGGTTACAGGTAACTGCAGACACGTCTCAGCTGCTCCTTATATACGGTGTCCAGACCTGTAATTAGGGGTCAGTTTGCTGCAGCTTGTTGTGGTTACCCTATTGTAGTTGCCGTAGTAGCACAAGTCTGACTGGACACCAGTGACCACTGGGCTGTATTCACACAATAGGACGACACAGTGACGGGGGGCTGATGTACGAGGTGTCGGCACGTGATCTGTACAGTCGGCAGCCACAGGATGATGTCCGTCCGCTGTATCATGGAAATCGTCACATAAAGTTTACTTTGATTTCTATTTTGTTACAATGTTACAGTAATAATAGAACAATGTATCTATAGCATCGCCCGTGTCCTGACCGCCCTGCAGAGACCAGAGGGGGGGCGGAGGGGGGGGACACTTTGGCCTCTCATTCAGTATTTTCCACTAGTTTTGTGCGCGTCTCCTGATCCCCCCGATCACTGACTCCTCCAGAGGACACGTTCATGTGTTTGCACGACGGCTTTAGTCCGGCCGATCATCGGTATATTAGCCGGGTTGTGGCCGGATCTCCACCGCTCCCCATTATGGTTAAGACATTCAGGCAGCGCCCGACCATGCTGGGTCCACAAGCTCCAGCAGGCGGTACCGGATCTCTGAACGCTAGTGTGAAACTAAAAATACTGACCAAAGCCTTCCGGCTTGTCCTCTAGACCAGTGTTTCCCAACCAGTGTGCCTCCAGCTGTTGCAAAACTACAACTCCCAGCATGCCCGGACAGTCTTTGGTCGTTCGGGCATGCTGGGAGTTGTAGTTTTGCAACAGCTGTAGGCACACTGGTTGGTAAACACTGCTCTAGACTCCTCCTGACACCTTCTTACATTTCCAGAATCCTTTTGACTCCTCTAGAGTCCTCCTGACAACTTTATATACCTTCAGAGTCTGACATGACACCTGACTTACTTCTCTAGAGTCTTCCTGACACTAACTAAACCCTCCAAAGTCCTCCTGACACCCAATGACTCCTCCATAGATCGCCTGACACCCTCTGACTCTTCATGACTGCTCTATAGTCCTCCTGACAGCCCCCCAACTACTCCACCATTTTGATAACATCGACTGATAAGGATGATGGTGGTGATGATGAGGGCAGGCTTGGACTGGGCCACAGCGGAGCAGGTGTATCCCCTAGTGGGCCCCTCAGGCGGAGTGGCCCCTCAGCCCCCACCCAGAGCACGAGTGCTGCGTGGCACATTACAGTCTACCCTACATACAGACAGGCAGCAGACGGACTCTGCATGCATATTATAAACAGGTAGATTATACACAGTCGAGTCCCATTATCATTACCACAAGATAATATCCACAGTGACCACCGTGTACAGCACAGACAGCAGCTAGACGGGCCCGGAGTGACTCCATAAGGTCCTGGTCGGTTGTCACAGGTTTTTGAAGCCATACTGACTGGAGTGCATCCTACAGCTGCTGACTCAGCAAAGAAGACAACCCTCTACCAATCGGGGGAGTCCAATCCAGATACTGCCTGGAAAATTTAAAGACTTTTCTGCCGACACAAGGTCATAGAGGAGCAGTGACCGTCTGTGTGCTCCGGAACCCAATACCCGGTATAGGGTTCTCTGAAGACCCTGAGGGCCTGCAATACAAGGTGTTCAAAGAACATCACGATACTGTCCTCGCTGGACATCCTGGGGGTAAGTCCACCTGAGATCTAGTATCCCGGAGATTCTGGTGGCCAGGGTTACATAAGAGCATTGAGAATTGCGTGACAGCTTATGAAACCTGCGCTCGGTCAAAGGTTGCTCATACTCGACCGGCTGGTTCACTTCTTCCATTGTCTATTCCGTCTCGTCCTTGGACGCATTTGCCTATGGACTTTATTACGGACCTGCCGAGTTCCTCCGGGAGAACAGTGATTTTGGTGGTAGTTGACCGTTTCAGTAAAATGGCTCACTTTATACCACTAACGAGTTTGCCTAACGCTAAGACTCTTGCGCAGTTTTTTGTGGATAATATTGTGAAATTGCATGGTATTTCTTCAGATGTGGTCTCTGATATGGGCACGCAGTTTGTCTCCAGGTTTTGGAGAGCGTTCTGCTCTCGGTTTGGCATTCAACTTTCATTCTCTTCGGCTTTTCATCCACAGTCGTATGGTCAGACGGAGCGTACTAATCAAAACCTGGAGACCTACTTGAGGTGCTTTGTGGCTGAGAATCAGGAGGACTGGTCCTCATTCTTGTCCTTAGCAGAATTTGCGTTGAATAATCGTAGGCAGGAGTCCACGGGTAAGTCACCATTTTTTGGCGGTTTCCATCCTCAGTTTGGTACCTTTTCTGGGACTAGTTCCTCTGGGATGCCAGATGAGGAGAGATTCTCTTCTGCCTTATCCTCCATCTGGCGGAGGATTCAAGGGAATTTGGAGAAGATGGGTGAGAGGTATAAACGAGTGGCTGACAAGAGACGTGTGACTGGTTCAGACCTGTGTGTGGGTGATCTGGTGTGGTTGTCCACTAAGAATATCAGATTGAGAGTGCCATCTTGGAAACTGGGTCCAAGATTTATTGGTCCGTATAAAATGTCTGCGGTGATCAATCCTGTAGCGTTTCGGTTGGATCTTCCGCAGACTTGGAGGATCCATGATGTGTTCCACAGGTCTTTACTAAAAAAAAATACGTGAGACCAGTGGAACCATCGCCATTGCCTCCTCCTCCTGTTCTAGTCGAGGGAAACTTGGAGTTTGAGATCTCCAGTATTCTCGACTCTAGAGTTCTTCGGGGTTCCCTTCAATACCTGGTGCACTGGAGGGGATACGGCCCTGAGGAGAGGATGTGGGTTCCAGCGTTGGATGTCAATGCCAGTCGACTGGTGAGGGCTTTTCATAGGTCCCATCTGGATAGGGTTGGTCCGGGGTGTCCGGAGGTCACCCGTAGAAGGGGGGGTACTGTTATGCCCCACTCTGACAATGTGCGGAGGTCGGCCAGGATAGCAGCACAAGTTTAGTGTTTGTTTTGGAGCCGTGCTGGATCCTCCTCTCATCAGGTGCACTGGGTGGGGTCATTAGTTTAAATAGCACACCATCCCAGTGCTCTGAGCGGATTATAGGAATCATTGTGGTCTTGGAAGCTAGGAAGGAAGGTTGTCTGTTCCAGCTCAGAAAGATAAGTGTGATTTCAAGTTTGGTTGTTTTGTGTCATCTCTCCCATCCAGGTTCTGTGCGAGCAGGCTGCTCCTATTTCCCCTCTTCACCATCTCATGGAATTTAGGGTGTTTTCAGCCCAGGCACGGGGACACATCATACCTACCATAAAGGTCTGCATGTGGGCTTAGCAGTGCAGGGAAAGACATCAGGGATTAGCTAGGAGGTGACTCTTCCCCTGTCTCTCGCCCAGAGCCTGGTTGGAGAGTTATCTGTGAGTCTGAGTGCACGCATGCCGTGACATTTGGCTTCTAAGTGCCCACAGCTTAAAAGCTTGTTGATTGGCTGCCCTGCAGACTTTCAACAAGCTTTATTACTTACCCGAACACCGAAACCGAACTTTTGCAGCAAAGTTCGGATTCAGGTCCGGGTACTCGAGCTCACAAAGTTCGGTACGGACCCAAACTTTGCAGTTCAGGTTCGCTCAACACTACTCCTTATCCTTTCCCTACACTATGAATGATCTTTCCATGAACTGCTCATTATTTTTTTTGTGTGAATAAAGTCTATCATGATCACTGTCCCTAGCGCCTGTCATGTCTCTCTCTGCACTAAGTTCACTGGAAAATGGCAGACAACGAGCAGGCTGAGACTTTTTATAGGGCTGTGACATCACAGGGCTGGCTAGCTGCTGATTGGCTGCATGCATGGCATTGTGGGTGGTCCCTTGTACCCTGAGTTCTTACTTCCTCGTTCTAACATGTGCAGCAGCCATTTTATAAAAAATGTGATTCATTACCACGAAGCGTGAGGAAATTTGACTTCGGAACAAAATCACATTTTTCCTGAAATTCGGATCGAATTCCACTTTGTCAACTTCGATTCGCTCATCTCTATTGATGACAAATCCTGAGGAAAACCTCTTTGGAGCAACATTGAGGTCAAAAGCACCTTTGATGACCTCATAGACATGTGACCAGTAAGATTGCTAGGTTACTGGTCACATTGAGATGATGTAATCTAAGGTCCTTTCTCCTAAGAGAAATCACAGCTCTCACAGTTCGCTGCCTGGAGTGTCAGCAGGCAGGCATGGCAGCCCCCCACCTGTGTAGCTGACAGCCTGACACCCGGGGCAGTGGCCAGCAGGGCTCAAGAGGCAGCTGCCTTGGGCCCCCCACTAGCAACTGGGCAAGGGGCAGCTCCCCTTTTTGCCCCTTGTTAAAGACGGCCTATAGAGTGTATAATGCCTTCCTATTAGGGATGAGCGGACCCGTGGATGTTTGGTGCCAAAACAGCTATTTTTTGTTACCTTGCCTCACAAAAAGTGTAATATAGAGCAACCAAAAATCATATGTACCCTAAAATAATACCAACAAACTGCAAACTTATCCCGTAGTTTCCAAAATGTGGTCTTTTTTTGGAGTTTCTACTCTAGGGGTGCATAAGGGGTTCTTCAAATGTGACATGGCAACTTAAAATTATCTCAGTCAAATCTGCCTTCCAAAAACCATATGGTGTTCCTTTTCTTCTGCACCCTGCCGTGTGCCCGTACAGCAGTTTACGACCACATATGGGGTATTTCTGTAAACTACAGAATCAGGGTAATGAATATTGAGTTTTGTTTGGCTGTTAACCCTTGCTTTGTTACTGGAAAAAATGGATTAAAATGGAAAATCTGCCAAAAATAGTGAAATTCTGAAATTTCATCTACATTTTCCTTTAATTCTTGTGGAACACCTAAAGGGTTACCAAAGTTTGTAAAATAAGTTTTGAATACCTTGAGGGGTGTGTTTTCCAAAATAGGGTCACTTTTGTGGAGTTTCTACTCTAGGGGTGCATCAGGGGGGCTTCAAATGTGATATGGCAACTTAAAATTATCCCAGTGAAATCTGCCCTCCAAAAGCCATATGGTGTTCCTTTTCTTCTGCACCCTGCCGTGTGCCCGTACAGCAGTTTACGACCACATAGGGGGTGTTTCTGTAAACTACAGAATCAGGGTAATAAATATTGAGTTTTGTTTGGCTGTTAACCCTTGCTTTGCTAATGGAAAAATTTATTAAAATGGAAAATCTGCCCAAAAAGTGAAATTCTGAAATTTCATCTACATTTTCCTTTAATTGTTGTGGAACACCTAAAAGGTTACCAAAGTTTGTAAAATCTGTTTTGAATACCTTAAGGGGTGTAGTTTCTAAAATGGGGCCATTTATGTGTGGTTTCTATTATGTAAGCCTCACAAAGTGACTTCAGACATGAACTAGTCCTTAAAAAGAGGGTTTTGGAAATGTTATGAAAAATTTCAAGATTTGCTTCTAAACTTCTAACGTCTCAAAAAAGAGAAAATGTCATTTACAAAATGATCCAAACATGTAGTAGACATATGGGAAATATAAAGTAATAACAATTTTAGGAGGTATCACTATCTGTTTTAAAAGCAGAGAAATATAATTTTTGAAAATTGAGAATTTTTTAAATTTTTTAGTAAATTTGGTATTTTTTTAAAAAATAAAACAGTTTGACTCAAAATTACACTGTCATGAAGTACAATATGTGACAAGAAAACAATCTCAGAATGGCTTGGATAAGTAAAAGCGTTTTTAAGTTATCACCACATAAGGTGACACGTGTCAGATTTGTAAAAAATGGCCGGGTCCTTAAGGTGAAAAATGGCCGGGTCCTTAAGGTGAAAGATGGCCGGGTCCTGAAGGGGTTAACTATATTAATTTCCCTATCACGGATGCAGTGCAGGTGTACCTCACACCAAAAATGGGTATATGTCACCCACCGATCTAACAGAGAGATTAACTATTATATTTTTGTGTCAGGGGTATAAAGATAGTGCATTGCACCCACAAAAAGATCGCTATAGGTCACCCACAGAATAAATCGCCAGATGAGATTCCTAACACTCTCCCTCACTTCAGCTGCCTGCTTCCTGTCCCTGCACTACTCAGAGCTGATGGGCGGTGCTACATGTGATCCAGCTTGTATAGAGGCTGGGTCACATGATGGACCAGCCAATTACAGCCATGCCATTACTAGGCATGGCTGTGATGGTGTCATGCCCCACTCTGATGATGTGCGGAGGTCGGCCAGGATAGCAGCACGAGTTTAGTGTTTGTTTTGGAGCCGTGCTGGATCCGCCTCTCATCAGGTGCACTGGGTGGGGTCATTAGTTTAAATAGCACACCATCCCAGTGCTCTGAGCGGATTATAGGAATCATTGTGGTCTTGGAAGCTAGGAAGGAAGGTTGTCTGTCTGTTCGAGCTCAGAAAGATAAGTGTGATTTCAAGTTTGGTTGTTTTGTGTCATCTCTCCCATCCAGGTTCTGTGCGAGCAGGCTGCTCCTATTTCCCCTCTTCACCATCTCAGGGAATTTAGGGTGTTTTTAGCCCAGGCACGGGGACACATCATACCTACCATAAAGGTCTGTATGTGGGCTGAGCAGTGCAGGGAAAGACGTCAGGGATTAGCTAGGAGGTGACCCTTCTCCTGTCTCTCGCCCAGAGCCTGGTTGGAGGGTTATCTGTGAGTCTGAGTGCACGCCCGCCGTGACATTATAATCCGCCATACTGTGACTGCCATTGCTCTGCGGTTTTTTGATGGCGTCAATTAAAGCACTGGTTGACCGCTTGCAGGGGCTATCCCTAGAGGTTGTGGAGCTACGTGGTTCGGTCACACGGTGTCAGAATGCCCTGGCAGCTGGTGCAGGTCAAATTTGTGTGGAGCCTAAAGTGGCTCTTCCTGATCGATTTTCAGGAGGTACGGATGACTTTATCAGTTTTAGATAATCCTGCAAATTGTACTTTCGGCTGCGTCCATCGTCGTCAGGTGATGAGAGTCAGAGGATAGGTATAATTATTTCTCTGCTTAAAGGGGACGCGCAATCCTGGGCCGTTTCTCTGCCACCTGGTTCTCGGGCCCTCCGGTCGGTGGTGGAATTTTATAAGGCTCTGGAATTAATCTACAATGACCCAGATCGGGTCTCGATGGCAGAGTCGAGGTTACGTAATTTGTTTCAGGGGGATCATACTGCAGAGGCTTACTGTGTTGAGTTTAGGAGGTGGGCTACTGAATCAGAGTGGAATGATCCCGCGTTACATAGTCAGTTTTGTCAGGGGTTATCTGAAAGATTGAAGGATGCCCTTGCTTTTCATGAATACCCAGACTCTTTGGAGAATGCCATGTCTTTAGCAGTACGGCTAGATAGACGTATCAGAGAGAGGTATAGGGCTCCCTCCGCGCAAGGTATCCCTTCTGTGAGTGGTTTCGTCTCTACTGCCTCCCCGGGTGATGCTACAAGTAACTCTGGGGTAGCGGAGGATCCCATGCAGTTGGGCCAGGTTTCTTGCCATTCTGATAGTAGAGACTTTAGGAAAGTGCACAAACTATGTTACTATTGTGGAAAGAGGGGTCATTTTATTTTTTCTTGTCCTTATGTTAAACCACAGGTGGAAGAGAAAAAGAAAAAAGAAAAAAAAACCTGCCCTGACACTTGGTAGTATGAATGGTGTGGTGGAGCAGGCAGGTATGCAAGCTCCCTGCAGTTCCCGTTTTCTCCTTCCAGCTATGTGTCACGAGGGTGTCAAGAGCCACGTCTGACTCCGTTATACCCGGGGTCAGGAAGTCGCAGCGGGTGGCTGCGCGCTCTATGTCTAAAGATCACGTTGTTTCTTAGTGATTGTTTTCTGTGTTTGCCTTGCAATCCTTTTTGTCTCACTCAGGGATCCGTAGCTTCTCCTCCTCAGCTGTTTCTTGTCTGCCACTCCCAACCTCCTTGCCTGGACTTCTATACTGACCCACTGGAGCTGTGAATCCTGGTTGTTGTTCCAGAGTGCTACCCTCCGGATCCCTGTTGGGCTTTTTGTTGTCTCCTGTTGTCGCCCACCTGGGATTATATGTTTAGTCTGTATTGTCTGTCCTCCCCTTGGTGTTTTCCTTTAGAGCTAGTGGTGCGGACTAGTGTTCCCACCGCCCTGTTCACTATCTAGGGCTCATCTTAGGGAAAGCCAGGGTTTTAGGCACGTGATCGGCGTACGGGTGAGGAACCCGTCTAGGGACGTCAGGGCAGCCAGATGCCAGCCGCAAGGTGAGTCAGGGGTCACCACCTTCCCTCTCACTTGGGCAGGGCCCTCCTCTTTCCCTCCCTCTGTGTCACGTATGTGATAGTCACGCCGATCGTGATACTATGGTAGCGCTAGAGTCAAAAAGAAATTTTGTTGAAAGTATTCCTTGATTGTGGTGCTGGGGTAAACCTAATTGACTTTCTTTTCCTTCAAAATCTAGGACTAAGTACTTGCACTTTAGAGAACGAGATTTGTGTTTTTGCAATTAATTCTTCCCCTCTTTCTAAAGGAGCCTTGCTCACATTGTTCATGGGATTCATTTAAGGGTGGGTGATTCACATGTTGAAATTATTTCTTGTTTTGTCATGAAGGATTTGCCAGCTCCTATAGTTTTGGGGTTGCCATGGTTGACTAGACATAACCCAATTATAGACTGGAAAGCGAGACAAATTATTGGTTGGAGTGAGTTTTGTTCGGATAATTGTCTTGGCACAACTATCTCTGGTGTGTCCATTACGGCTTTACCTCAGTATCTCTCAGATTTTGCAGATGTCTTTTCGGAGGGTGGGGCTCAGGAATTGCCCCCTCATCGAGACTATGATTGTCCAGTTAATCTCATTCCGGGGGCTAAGTTGCCAAAGTCTCGGCTTTACAACCTCTCTCAACCCGAAAGAGAGGTCATGCGAAAGTATGTCGCTGAGAGGTTGGCAAAGGGTCATATTAGACCATCTAAGTCTCCAGTGGCAGTAGGTTTGTTCTTTGTGAAGAAAAAGGATGGATCACTGAGACCGTGTTTGGATTTCCGGGAATTGAACCGTATTACAGTCCGGGATCCATATCCCCTGTCTTTGATCTTTGATCTTTTTGATCAGATTGTTGGAGCCAAGGTGTTCTCCAAGTTGGATTTGAGAGGGGCCTACAATCTGATCAGAATCAAGGAGGGGGATGAGTGGAAAACGGCTTTCAATACGCACGAGGGTCATTTTGAGAACCTGGTTATGCTTTTTGGATTGACGAACGCGCCAGCAGTATTTCAGCGATTCATCAATGACATTTTTCATCATTTGGTGGGGAGGTTCATAGTAGTTTACCTGGATGACATTTTAATTTATTCTCCTGATCTGAAGACCCATCAGGATCATGTGAGACAGGTTTTGACGATCCTTCGGGAGAATAAATTATATACCAAATTGGAGAAATGTTTGTTTGCGGTGCAAGAGCTTCCGTTCTTGGGATACATGCTTTCTGATTCCGGTTTTCGTATGGACCCCGAAAAGGTCCGGGCGGTTCTGGAGTGGGACCGACCAGAGAATCAGAAAGCTTTGATGTGGTTCTTGGTGTTTACAAATTATTATAGAAAATGTATTTCGAATTATTCTACCATAGTAAAACCTCTCACTGATATGACCAAGAAGGGCGCCGATGTCTCTGTCTGGTCGGATGAGGCATTGCAGGCCTTTTCGGCTATTAAGGAGCGTTTTGCGTCTGCTCCCATTCTGGTGCAGCCGGATGTGTCTCAGCCATTCGTAGTGGAGGTTGATGCATCAGAGGTGGGGTTTGGAGGGGTGCTGTCACAGGTTTCATCTCCTGGCAAGTGGGTCCCGTGTGCCTTTTTCTCCAAGAAGCTCTCGGTCGCCGAGAGGAATTATGATGTTGGAGATAGAGAGTTGTTGGCTATCAAGTTGGCCTTTGAGGAATGGCGTCACTGGTTAGAGGGGGCGTCTCACCCCGTTACGATATATACAGACCATAAGAATTTGGCTTACCTGCAATCTGCCAAGCGTCTGAACCCTAGGCAGGCCAGATGGTCACAGTTTTTTACCAGGTTTAATTTTGTGGTTACCTTTCGCCCAGGGGTCAAGAACGTCAAGGCAGATGCCTTGTCTCGCAGCTTTCCTGGGGGAGGTGATTTAGAGGATCCTGCGCCGATTTTAGCGGATGGGGTGGTGGTCTCCGCTCTGTACCCTGAATTGGAGATGGAGGTGTTGGAAGCCCAGGAGGGGGCTCCTGGTTCTTGTCCCCCAGGGAGGTTGTTTGTTCCTGAGGGCCTACGATACAAGGTGTTCAAGGAACATCAAGATACTGTCCTCTCTGGACATCCTGGTGGTAAGTCCACCTGTGATCTAGTATCCCGGAGGTTCTGGTGGCCAGGGTTACGTAAGAGTATTGAGAATTACGTGACAGCTTGTGAAACCTGCTCTCGGTCAAAGGTTGCTCATACTTGACCGGCTGGTTCACTTCTTCTATTGTCTATTCCGTGTCGTCCTTGGACGCATTTGTCTATGGACTTTATTACGGATCTGCCGAGTTCCTCCGGGAGAACAGTGATTTTGGTGGTAGTTGACCGTTTCAGTAAAATGGCTCACTTTATACCACTAACTAGTCTGCCTAACACTGATTTTTGTGGATAATATTGTGAAATTGCATGGTGTTCCTTCGGATGTGGTCTCTGATAGGGGCACACAGTTTGTCTCCAGGTTTTGGAGGGCGTTCTGCTCTCAGCTTGGCATTCAACTTTCATTCTCTTCGGCTTTTCATCCGCAGTCGTAAGGTCAGACGGAGCGTACCAATCAAAACCTGGAGACCTACTTGAGGTGCTTTGTGGCTGAGAATCAGGAGGACTGGTCCTCATTCTTGTCCTTAGCAGAGTTTGCGTTGTATAACCGTAGGCAGGAGTCCACGGGTAAGTCACCATTTTTTGGCGCATACGGTTTCCATCCTCAGTTTGGTACCTTTTCTGGGACTAGAGTTCCTCTGGGATGCCAGATGAGGAGAGATTCTCCTCTGCCTTATCCTCCATCTGGCGGAGGATTCAAGGGAATTTGGAGAAGATGGGTGAGAGGTATAAACGAATGGCTGACAAGAGACGTGTGACTGGTCCAGACCTGTGTGTGGGTGATCTGGTGTGGTTGTCCACTAAGAATATCAGATTGAGAGTGCCATCTTGGAAACTGGGTCCAAGATTTATTGGTCCGTATAAAATGTCTGCGGTGATCAATCCTGTAGCGTTTCGGTTGGATCTTCCACAGACTTGGAGGATCCATGATGTGTTCCACAGGTCTTTACTAAAAAAAGTGCGTGAGTCGAGGGAAACATGGAGTTTGAGATCTCCAGGATTCTCGACTCTAGAGTTCTTCGGGGTTCCCTTCAATACCTGGTGCACTGGAGGGGATACGTCCCTGAGGAGAGGATGTGGGTTCCGGTGTTGGATGTCAACGCCAGCCGACTGGTGAGGGCTTTTCATAGGTCCCATCCGGATAGGGTTGGTCTGGGGTGTCCGGAGGTCACCCGTAGAAGGGGGGGTTACTGTCATGCCCCACTCTGACAATGTGCGGAGGTCAGCCAGGATAGCAGCACGAGTTTAGTGTTTGTTTTGGAGCCGTGCTGGATCCGCCTCTCATCAGGTGCACTGGGTGGGGTCATTAATTTAAATAGCACACCATCCCAGTGCTCTGAGCGGATTATAGGAATCATTGTGGTCTTGGAAGCTAGGAAGGAAGGTTGTCTGTTCCAGCTCAGAAAGATAAGTGTGATTTCAAGTTTGGTTGTTTTGTGTCATCTCCCCCATTCAGGTTCTGTGCGAGCAGGCTGCTCCTATTTCCCCTCTTCACCATCTCAGGGAATTTAGGGTGTTTTTAGCCCAGGCACGGGGACACATCATACAATACAATAAAGGTCTGCATGTGGGCTGAGCAGTGCAGGGAAAGACGTCAGGGATTAGCTAGGAGGTGACCCTACCCCTGTCTCTCACCCAGAGCCTAGTTGGAGGGTTATCTGTGAGTCTGAGTGCACGCCCGCTGTGACATTTGGCTTCTAAGTGCCCACAGCTTAAAAGCTTGTTGATTGGCTGCCCTGCAGACTTTTAACAAGCTTTATTACAGACCCGAACACCGAACCCGAACTTTTGCAGCAAAGTTTGGGTTCGGGTCCGGGTACTCAAGCTCACAAAGTTCGATACGGACCCAAACTTTGCAGTTCAGGTTCGCTCAACACTACTCCTTATCCTTTCCCTACACTATGAATGATCTTTCCATGAACTGCTCAATAATTTTTTTGTGTGAATAAAGTCTATCATGATCACTGTCCCTAGCGCCTGTCATGTCTCTCTCTGCACTAAGTTCACTGGAAAATGGCAGACACCGAGCAGGCTGAGACTTTTTATAGGGCTGTGACATCACAGGGCTGGCTGGCTGCTGATTGGCTGCATGCATGGCATTGTGGGTGGTCCCTTGTTCCCAGAGTTCTTACTTCCTCGTTCTAACATGTGCAGCAGCCATTTTAGAAAAAATGTGATTCATTACCACGAAGCGTGAGGAAATTTGTACTTCGGGACAAATCAAATTTTTCCTGAAATTCGGATCGAATTCCACTTTGTCAACTTCGATTCGCTCATCTCTATTGATGACCAATCCTGAGGAAAACCCCTTTGGAGCAACATTGAGGTCAAAGCCGAAGAGCAACCCTGAAGGAAAGTCTTAAGAGCAACCCTGAGGTAAAGGGCTCATGCACAATTTGTGGTCCAGAATGCATGGGCAACATCCGTACGGATTCTGAAGACGGATCAACTTGAATGGGTCCGTGATCTTTCCTCACTTACAAAAATAGAACATGTTCTATTTTTTTGTGGTGCGTAGGCACGGAGAGAAACCCCACAGAAGCACTGCTTCCGTGATGTTCCGTGCCTCCTTTACGAACCACTCCTTGCGGACCAACTCAAGTGAAAGAGTCTGCATCCGTGATATGGTGAGCACACGGTCAGTGCCCGCATATTGTGGACCCGCTGTTTGTGGGCCGCAATACAGGCACGGCTGGGCAACGGCTATGTGCATGAGCCCAAACGCTGAGGAGCAACGCTGAAGTAAAGGAGCAACCCTGAGGTAAGAACTGAAAAATCGCATTCCAAGAGCTATAACTTTAGTTTTTTTTATCAGTGTACCTGTATGAGGGCTTATTTTTTGCAGGACAAGTTACAGTTTTTAATGCACCATTTTGGGTACATGTAACAATTGATTGAGGCCAGCTGTCTAGCTTACACCCCTTTGTTTACGTCAGTAAAAAGGTGTTTTAGTGGTCACTTAGGGTCCATTCACACGTCTGCAAAATGGGTCCGCATCTGTTACGCAATTTTGCGGAACAGGTGCGGACCCATTTGTTTTCCATGGGGCCGGAATGTGCTGCCCGCATCCGCATTTGCGGATCCGCACTTCTGTTCTGCAAAAAAATAGAACATGTCCTATTCTTGTACGCAATTTCGGACAAGAAAAGGCATGTGCGGTCCGCAAAATTTGGAACGCACATTGCCGGTGTCTGTGATTTGCGGATCCGCAAAACACATATGGACGTCTGAATGGACCCTAAGGAGTTAAAGAACAACCATAAAGTAAAGGCTGAAGAGCAACTGAAAGATAAAAGCTGAAGAGCAACCCTGAACTAAAGGCTGAAGAGCAAACCCTGAAGTAAAGGCTGAAGAGCAACTGCAAGATAAAAGCTGAAGAGCAACCCCAAAGTAAAGGCTGAAGAGCAACCCCAAAGTAAAAGCTGAAGAGAAACTGCAAGATAAAAGCTGAAGAGCAACCCCAAAGTAATAGCTGAAGAGCAACCCCAAAGCAATAGCTGAAGAGCAACCCCGAAGTAATAGCTGAATTGCAACCTTGAAGTAGAGGCTGAAGAGCAACCCCAAAGTAATAGCCGAAGAGCAACCCCAAAGTAATGGCTGAAGAGCAACCCCAAAGTAATGGCTGAAGAGCAACCCCAAAGTAATGGCTTAAGAGCAACTGTGAGATAAAAACTGAAGAGCAACACTGAAGGAAAAGCTGAGGAGCAACCATGAAGTAAAGACTAAAGAGCAATCCTGAAGTAAAGGCTAAGGAGCAACACTGAAGTAATTGGGGTGCACAACCTTTTCTGGTCTGAAAGCCACATTGTCAACCTGCACCCCTCCCAATGACCATGGTAAAACTTAAAGCGGTATTCTTGTCTGAGACAATGATGGCATTTTTCAATGATTGACAGTCACAAGAGAGAATCCAGGAGTCTGTTACCGATCG
This sequence comes from Bufo gargarizans, assembly GCF_014858855.1. Taxonomy (NCBI): domain Eukaryota; kingdom Metazoa; phylum Chordata; class Amphibia; order Anura; family Bufonidae; genus Bufo; species Bufo gargarizans. Next base: position 41,565 of record NW_025334185.1, on the reverse strand, counting down.
CCTGCACCCCCCCCCCCCCCCAGAGATGACACAACACCACCACATCTCTGTAGCCTTTTATTACAAACTTTAGAGTTTTTTATAAAATCTGAAAATCACATGGAGGAGCTTCTGAGGAGAACCCCGATGGTGGCCAGGGCTGCGGCGAGGACGGTGTAGGTGGCCTTGATGCTGCTGGTTCCGCTGGTGTTGCACAGGTCGGTGTTGCAGCAGGACACTTTTGTTGAGACCACAACAGCGTTAAATCCGGTTTCTGCACAGACTGCGGTACAAGTCTTAGTAATGGTGGCGGCAGAGAGACTCCCTACAGGAGGGGAGAGAAGACAATCAGGAGATGACCACAGAACGGAGGTCTCTAATGTAAGAGTGGTCACACTGTGGAGGTCTCTACTGTAAGAGCGGTCACACTGCGGAGGTCTCTACTGTAAGAACGGTCACACTGTGGAGGTCTCTACTGTAAGAGCAGTCACACTGTGGAGGTCTCTACTGTAAGAGCGGTCACACTGTGGAGGTCTGTACTGTAAGAGAGGTCACACTGTGGAGGTCTGTACTGTAAGAGCGGTCACACTGTGGAGGTCTGTACTGTAAGAGCGGTCACACTATGGAGGTCTGTACTGTAAGAGCGGTCACACTATGGAGGTCTCTAATGTAAGAGCAGTCACACTATGGAGGTCTGTACTGTAAGAGCAGTCACACTGTGGAGGTCTGTACTGTAAGAGCGGTCACACTAGGGAGGTCTGTACTGTAAGAGCGGTCACACTGTGGAGGTCTCTACTGTAAGAGCGGTCACACTGTGGAGTTCTCTAATGTAAGAGCGGTCACACTATGGAGGTCTGTACTGTAAGAGCGGTCACACTATGGAGGTCTGTACTGTAAGAGAGGCCAAACTGGAGGTCTGTACTGTAAGAGCGGTCACACTGTGAAGGTCTCTACTGTAAGAGCGGTCACACTATGGAGGTCTCTACTGTAAGAGCGGTCACACTATGGAGGTCTGTACTGTAAGAGCGGTCACACTATGGAGGTCTGTACTGTAAGAGCGGTCACACTTTGGAGGTCTCTACTGTAAGAGCGGCCACACTGTGGAGGTCTCTACTGTAAGAGCAGTCACACTGTGGAGGTCTGTACTGTAAGAGCGGTCACACTATGGAGGTCTCTACTGTAAGAGAGGTCACACTGCGGAGGTCTGTACTGTAAGAGCAGTCACACTATGGAGGTCTCTACTGTAAGAGAGGTCACACTGCGGAGGTCTGTACTGTAAGAGCGGTCACACTTTGGAGGTCTGTACTGTAAGAGCGGTCACACTATGGAGGTCTCTACTGTAAGAGAGGCCACACTGTGGAGGTCTGTACTGTAAGAGCAGTCACACTGTGGAGGTCTGTACTGTAAGAGCGGTCACACTGTGGAGGTCTGTACTGTAAGAGCGGTCACACTGTGGAGGTCTCTACTGTAAGAGAGGTCACACTGTGGAGGTCTCTACTGTAAGAGTGGTCACACTGTGGAGCTCTCTACTGTGAGACCGGTCACACTATGGAGGTCTGTACTGTAAGAGCGGTCACACTATGGAGGTCTCTACTGTAAGAGAGGTCACACTGTGGAGGTCTGTACTGTAAGAGAGGCCACACTGTGGAGGTCTCTACTGTAAGAGAGGTCACACTGTGGAGGTCTGTACTGTAAGAGAGGCCACACTGCGGAGGTCTCTACTGTAAGAGAGGTCACACTGTGGAGGTCTCTACTGTAAGAGCGGTCACACTGTGGAGGTCTCTACTGTAAGAGCGGTCACACTGTGGAGGTCTCTACTGTAAGAGCAGTCACACTGCGGAGGTCTGTACTGTAAGAGAGGCCACACTGCGGAGGTCTCTACTGTAAGAGAGGTCACACTGCGGAGGTCTGTACTGTAAGAGCGGTCACACTCTGGAGGTCTCTACTGTAAGAGCGGTCACACTACGGAGGTCTGTACTGTAAGAGCGGTCACACTGTGGAGGTCTGTACTGTAAGAGCGGTCACACTATGGAGGTCTGTACTGTAAGAGCAGTCACACTGTGGAGGTCTCTACTGTAAGAGCGGTCACACTATGGAGGTCTCTACTGTAAGAGCAGTCACACTATGGAGGTCTCTACTGTAAGAGCGGTCACACTATGGAGGTCTGTACTGTAAGAGCGGTCACACTGTGGAGGTCTCTACTGTAAGAGCGGTCACACTGTGGAGGTCTGTACTGTAAGAGCGGTCACACTGTGGAGGTCTGTACTGTAAGAGAGGTCACACTATGGAGGTCTGTACTGTAAGAGCGGTCACACTATGGAGGTCTCTACTGTAAGAGCGGTCACACTGTGGAGGTCTCTACTGTAAGAGCGGTCACACTGTGGAGGTCTCTACTGTAAGAGCGGTCACACTATGGAGGTCTCTACTGTAAGAGCGGTCACACTGTGGAGGTCTGTACTGTAAGAGCGGTCACACTGTGGAGGTCTCTACTGTAAGAGCGGTCACACTGTGGAGGTCTCTACTGTAAGAGCGGTCACACTGTGGAGGTCTCTACTGTAAGAGCGGTCACACTATGGAGGTCTCTTCTATACAGACTGTCACAATTAATTGAATTTGGTAAAAAAGAAAAATCTGGATCAGAACATTTAGTAAAAATTGTAAGTTACTGCAAGAAAACTGCAATATCAATGATATCTGATGGCACTCTGTCTGTCTCTTCCTCTCCCTGTCTCTTCCTCTCCCTGTCTCTTCCTCTGTCTGTCTCTTCCTCTCCCTGTCTCTTCCTCTGTCTGTCTCTTTCTCTCTCTGTCTCTTCCTCTTTCTCTGTATCTCTTCCTGTTCACCCTCTATTAGCTATGCTTTCTCTTTCTCCCCATCACCTCTTTTCTCTCTTTCTCTTCTTCCATTTCTCTGTCTTTATCTCTTTCTCTCTCTCCCTCTGTCTCTCTCGCTGTCCCTCTCCCTTTTCCTATCTTTTTCCTTCTCTCTCTCTCTATACCTCTCTCTCTTTTCCTCTCTCTCTATATCCCTCCCTCTATCTCTCTCTCTTTGCCTCCGTCTGTCTCTCTATATATGTCTCTTTTTCCCTCCCTCTGTCTCTCTGTTTCTTTTTCCCTCCCCCTTTGCCTCCAACTCTCTCTTCTACCATCTCTCTCTTTCTCCTATTCTCCTTTCTTGCTCTCTTTCCCTCTCCCTTTTCCTCTCTCTCTCTCTCTTTGTCACCCTCTGTTACTCTCTGTCTCTCTCGCTGTCCCTCTCTCTACCTCTGTCTATCCCTCTCTCCCTCTCTCTTTCTGGCCCTCTCTCTGTCTCCCTCTCTCTCTTTCTGTCCCTCGCTTTGTCCCTCTCCCTCTCTCTCTCTCTGCCCCCCTATTCTGTCTCTATCTCTGCCCCTGTCTCTGTCTCTCTGCCCCTCTCTCTCTCACTTTGTCTCTCTCTGTCTCTCTGCCCCTCTCTATCCCTCTCTCTCCCTCTCTCTCTCTCTCTATTCCTCTCTCTGCCCCTCTCTCTCCCTCTCTCTCTCTATTCCTCTCTCTGCCCCTCTCTCTCCCTCTCTCTCCCTCTCTCTCTATTCCTCTCTCTGCCCCTGTCTCTCCCTCTATCTCTGCCCCTGTCTCTGCCTCTCTCTCTCTCTCTCTGCCCCTGTCTCTCCCTCTATCTCTGCCCCTGTCTCTCTCTCTCTCTCTCTCTCTCTCTCTCTGCCCCTGTCTCTGTCTCTCTGCCCCTGTCTCTCCCTCTATCTCTGCCCCTGTCTCTGCCCCTCTCTCTGTCTCTCTGCCCCTGTCTCTCCCTCTGTCTCTGCACTCTTCCTGGTCGCAGCCCCCTGGATGCTATACTGTGGACCCCAGATTGCGGCACTCACCGATTCCGCCGGACACCACGGAGGTCATGCAGCTGGTGTCCGTGGCGCTGCAGTTGGTCGCCGTCATGCATTTGCTGTTGCTGCTCTCAGATGCGCACGTGTAACAGGTCAAGGAGTAAACTGCAAGAGACAAGCAGGACGGCATAAAGTATCCATGGAGGCTGGGAACTACAACCCCCAGCATGCTCTCTCAACCCTTGCAGATCCTGGAACAGGTGTGGCCCTTGGGGCCCTGCCAGGATGAAAAGGTTGCAATAAAAAGAATAGAGACACGTTCACAAGTCACATGATAGTTATATCTCTTTCTGGGAAAGCTGGGTGACAGTCGGTGACCCTGGCAGCTCCCCCAGGGGTCGTCACCCAGCTCTGCCAGGGGTCGTCACCCAGCTCTGCCAGGGGTCGTCACCCAGCTCTGCCAGTGGTCGTCACCCAGCTCCGCCAGGGGTCGTCACCCAGCTCCGCCAGGGGTCGTCACCCCGCGCTGCCAGGGCTCGTCACCCAGCTCTGCCAGGGGTCGTCACCCAGCTCTGCCAGGGCTCGTCACCCAGCTCTGCCAGGGGTCGTCACCCCGCGCTGCCAGGGCTCGTCACCCAGCTCTGCCAGGGCTCGTCACCCCGCGCTGCCAGGGCTCGTCACCCAGCTCTGCCAGGGGTCGTCACCCAGCTCTGCCAGGGGTCGTCACCCCGCTCTGCCAGGGGTCGTCACCCAGCTCTGCCAGGGGTCGTCACCCCGCGCTTCCAGGGGTCGTCACCCAGCTCTGCCAGGGGTCGTCACCCAGCGCTGCCAGGGGTCGTCACCCAGCTCTGCCAGTGGTCGTCACCCAGCTCTGCCAGAGGTCGTCACCCAGCTCTGCCAGTGGTTGTCACCCAGCTCTGCCAGGGGTCGTCACCCAGCTCTGCCAGGGGTCGTCACCCAGCTCTGCCAGGGGTCGTCACCCAGCTCCCCCAGGGGTCGTCACCCAGCTCCCCCAGGGGTCGTCACCCAGCGCTGCCAGGGGTCGTCACCCAGCTCCCCCAGGGGTCGTCACCCAGCTCTGCCAGGGGTCGTCACCCAGCTCCCCCAGGGGTTTTCACCCAACTCTGCCAGGGGTCGTCACCCAACTCTGCCAGGGGTCGTCACCCAGCTCTGCCAGGGGTCGTCACCCAGCTCCCCCAGGGGTCGTCACCCAGCGCTGCCAGGGGTCGTCACCCAGCTCTGCCAGGGGTCGTCACCCAGCTCCGCCAGGGGTCGTCACCCAGCTCAGCCAGGGGTCGTCACCCAGCTCGGCCAGGAGTCGTCACCCAGCTCTTCCAGTGGTCGTCACCCAGCTCAGCCAGGGGTCGTCACCCAGCTCGGCCAGGAGTCGTCACCCAGCTCTTCCAGGGGTCGTCACCCAGCTCCCCCAGGGGTCGTCACCCAGCTCGGCCAGGAGTCGTCACCCAGCTCTTCCAGTGGTCGTCACCCAGCTCTGCCAGGGGTCGTCACCCAGCTCCCCCAGGGGTCGTCACCCAGCTCTGCCAGGGGTCGTCACCCAGCTCTGCCAGGGGTCGTCACCCAGCTCTGCCAGGGGTCGTCACCCAGCTTGATGTAACTCTGTCTGATGTCACTTCCTCTTTAGATCAATATAAAAAAAATACATAAAAAGCTATTGTTGTGGACACTTGCAAGTTTTCAAGCAAGGTCAAAAACAGCAAAAAATAAAATAAAAATATCTGTGAGACGCCAGAAAAGGAGACAAAAACACCAGACCTGGAGCACGTCGTGGTTGCAAATATTTATTTTTTTTAATAAAAAAAAATGCATTTTTGAGTTGAATTTAGCCTTCCCCATAGATTAGTAGCCGACATCTAAAGGTGACTTCTTTTTTTGCCTAAATCACTGCAAAAAGCACCCCTTAAAATACCCCAAAGAAGCTGCCATGACACAAAAATTGTTTTTTTTTTTTTGTGTTTTATATGACTTTTTTAACCCAACGCTTCAAGATGCTGCATTAAAACATAGACTAAAAAATGCATTAAAAACACCACTAATAATAAGACGCTTCAGCAAACATCTGGAGTTGCCGCATTTCCCACTTACCTGCACCAGTGCAGAGAGCAGCGACCAGGAGGAGGCTTGTGTAGGCGGCCATGGCTGTGAGGCGGCGGAGGTTACAGGTAACTGCAGACACGTCTCAGCTGCTCCTTATATACGGTGTCCAGACCTGTAATTAGAGGTCAGTTTGCCGCAGCTTGTTGTGGTTACCCTATTGTAGTTGCCGTAGTAGCACAAGTCTGACTGGACACCAGTGACCACTGGGCTGTATTCACACAATAGGACGACACAGTGACGGGGGGCTGATGTACGAGGTGTCGGCACGTGATCTGTACAGTCCGCAGCCACAGGATGATGTCCGTCCGCTGTATCATGGAAATCGTCACATAAAGTTTACTTTGATTTCTATTTTGTTACAATGTTACAGTAATAATAGAACAATGTATCTATAGCATCGCCCGTGTCCTGACCGCCCTGCAGAGACCGGAGGGGGGGCGGAGGGGGGGGGACACTTTGGCCTCTCATTCAGTATTTTCCACTAGTTCTGTGCGCGTCTCCTGATCCCCCCGATCACTGACTCCTCCAGAGGACACGTTCATGTGTTTGCACGACGGCTTTAGTCCGGCCGATCATCGGTATATTAGCCGGGTTGTGGCCGGATCTCCACCGCTCCCCATTATGGTTAAGACATTCAGGCAGCGCCTGACCATGCTGGGTCCACAAGCTCCGCAGGCGGTACCGGATCTCTGAACACTAGTGTGAAACAAAAAATACTGACCAAAGCCTTCCGGCTTGTCCTTTAGACCAGTGTTTCCCAACCAGTGTGCCTCCAGCTGTTGCAAAACTACAACTCCCAGCATGCCCGGACAGTCTTTGGTCATTCGGGCATGCTGGGAGTTGTAGTTTTGCAACAGCTGTAGGCACACTGGTTGGTAAACACTGCTCTAGACTCCTCCTGACACCTTCTTACATTTCCAGAATCCTTTTGACTCCTCTAGAGTCCTCCTGACAACTTTATATACCTTCAGAGTCTGACATGACACCTGACTTACTTCTCTAGAGTCTTCCTGACACGAACTAAACCCTCCAAAGTCCTCCTGACACCCAATGACTCCTCCATAGATCGCCTGACACCCTCTGACTCTTCATGACTGCTCTATAGTCCTCTTGACAGCCCCCCAACTACTCCACCATTTTGATAACATCGACTGATAAGGATGATGGTGGTGATGATGAGGGCAGGCTTGGACTGGGCCACAGCGGAGCAGGTGTATCCCCTAGTGGGCCCCTCAGGCGGAGTGGCCCCTCAGCCCCCACCCAGAGCACGAGTGGTGCGTGGCACATTACAGTCTACCCTACATACAGACAGGCAGCAGACGGACTTGGCATGCATATTATAAACAGGTAGATTATACACAGTCGAGTCCCATTATCATTACCACAAGATAATATCCACAGTGACCACCGTGTACAGCACAGACAGCAGCTAGACGGGCCCGGAGTGACTCCATAAGGTCCTGGTCGGTTGTCACAGGTTTTTGAAGCCATACTGACTGGAGTGCATCCTACAGCTGCTGACTCAGCAAAGAAGACAACCCTCTACCAATCAGGGGAGTCCAATCCAGATACTGCCTGGAAAATTTAAAGACTTTTCTGCCGACACAAGGTCATAGAGGAGCAGTGACCGTCTGTGTGCTCCGGAACCCAATACCCGGTATAGTGTTCTCTGAAGACCCTGAGGGCCTGCAATACAAGGTGTTCAAAGAACATCACGATACTGTCCTCGCTGGACATCCTGGGGGTAAGTCCACCTGAGATCTAGTATCCCGGAGATTCTGGTGGCCAGGGTTACATAAGAGCATTGAGAATTGCGTGACAGCTTATGAAACCTGCGCTCGGTCAAAGGTTGCTCATACTCGACCGGCTGGTTCACTTCTTCCATTGTCTATTCCGTCTCGTCCTTGGACGCATTTGCCTATGGACTTTATTACGGACCTGCCGAGTTCCTCCGGGAGAACAGTGATTTTGGTGGTAGTTGACCGTTTCAGTAAAATGGCTCACTTTATACCACTAACGAGTTTGCCTAACGCTAAGACTCTTGCGCAGTTTTTTGTGGATAATATTGTGAAATTGCATGGTATTTCTTCAGATGTGGTCTCTGATATGGGCACGCAGTTTGTCTCCAGGTTTTGGAGAGCGTTCTGCTCTCGGTTTGGCATTCAACTTTCATTCTCTTCGGCTTTTCATCCACAGTCGTATGGTCAGACGGAGCGTACTAATCAAAACCTGGAGACCTACTTGAGGTGCTTTGTGGCTGAGAATCAGGAGGACTGGTCCTCATTCTTGTCCTTAGCAGAATTTGCGTTGAATAATCGTAGGCAGGAGTCCACGGGTAAGTCACCATTTTTTGGCGGTTTCCATCCTCAGTTTGGTACCTTTTCTGGGACTAGTTCCTCTGGGATGCCAGATGAGGAGAGATTCTCTTCTGCCTTATCCTCCATCTGGCGGAGGATTCAAGGGAATTTGGAGAAGATGGGTGAGAGGTATAAACGAGTGGCTGACAAGAGACGTGTGACTGGTTCAGACCTGTGTGTGGGTGATCTGGTGTGGTTGTCCACTAAGAATATCAGATTGAGAGTGCCATCTTGGAAACTGGGTCCAAGATTTATTGGTCCGTATAAAATGTCTGCGGTGATCAATCCTGTAGCGTTTCGGTTGGATCTTCCGCAGACTTGGAGGATCCATGATGTGTTCCACAGGTCTTTACTAAAAAAAAATACGTGAGACCAGTGGAACCATCGCCATTGCCTCCTCCTCCTGTTCTAGTCGAGGGAAACTTGGAGTTTGAGATCTCCAGTATTCTCGACTCTAGAGTTCTTCGGGGTTCCCTTCAATACCTGGTGCACTGGAGGGGATACGGCCCTGAGGAGAGGATGTGGGTTCCAGCGTTGGATGTCAATGCCAGTCGACTGGTGAGGGCTTTTCATAGGTCCCATCTGGATAGGGTTGGTCCGGGGTGTCCGGAGGTCACCCGTAGAAGGGGGGGTACTGTTATGCCCCACTCTGACAATGTGCGGAGGTCGGCCAGGATAGCAGCACAAGTTTAGTGTTTGTTTTGGAGCCGTGCTGAATCCTCCTCTCATCAGGTGCACTGGGTGGGGTCATTAGTTTAAATAGCACACCATCCCAGTGCTCTGAGCGGATTATAGGAATCATTGTGGTCTTGGAAGCTAGGAAGGAAGGTTGTCTGTTCCAGCTCAGAAAGATAAGTGTGATTTCAAGTTTGGTTGTTTTGTGTCATCTCTCCCATCCAGGTTCTGTGCGAGCAGGCTGCTCCTATTTCCCCTCTTCACCATCTCATGGAATTTAGGGTGTTTTCAGCCCAGGCACGGGGACACATCATACCTACCATAAAGGTCTGCATGTGGGCTTAGCAGTGCAGGGAAAGACATCAGGGATTAGCTAGGAGGTGACTCTTCCCCTGTCTCTCGCCCAGAGCCTGGTTGGAGAGTTATCTGTGAGTCTGAGTGCACGCATGCCGTGACATTTGGCTTCTAAGTGCCCACAGCTTAAAAGCTTGTTGATTGGCTGCCCTGCAGACTTTCAACAAGCTTTATTACTTACCCGAACACCGAAACCGAACTTTTGCAGCAAAGTTCGGGTTCGGGTCCGGGTACTCGAGCTCACAAAGTTCGGTACGGACCCAAACTTTGCAGTTCAGGTTCGCTCAACACTACTCCTTATCCTTTCCCTACACTATGAATGATCTTTCCATGAACTGCTCATTATTTTTTTTGTGTGAATAAAGTCTATCATGATCACTGTCCCTAGCGCCTGTCATGTCTCTCTCTGCACTAAGTTCACTGGAAAATGGCAGACAACGAGCAGGCTGAGACTTTTTATAGGGCTGTGACATCACAGGGCTGGCTAGCTGCTGATTGGCTGCATGCATGGCATTGTGGGTGGTCCCTTGTACCCTGAGTTCTTACTTCCTCGTTCTAACATGTGCAGCAGCCATTTTATAAAAAATGTGATTCATTACCACGAAGCGTGAGGAAATTTGACTTCGGAACAAAATCACATTTTTCCTGAAATTCGGATCGAATTCCACTTTGTCAACTTCGATTCGCTCATCTCTATTGATGACAAATCCTGAGGAAAACCTCTTTGGAGCAACATTGAGGTCAAAAGCACCTTTGATGACCTCATAGACATGTGACCAGTAAGATTGCTAGGTTACTGGTCACATTGAGATGATGTAATCTAAGGTCCTTTCTCCTAAGAGAAATCACAGCTCTCACAGTTCGCTGCCTGGAGTGTCAGCAGGCAGGCATGGCAGCCCCCCACCTGTGTAGCTGACAGCCTGACACCCGGGGCAGTGGCCAGCAGGGCTCAAGAGGCAGCTGCCTTGGGCCCCCCACTAGCAACTGGGCAAGGGGCAGCTCCCCTTTTTGCCCCTTGTTAAAGACGGCCTATAGAGTGTATAATGCCTTCCTATTAGGGATGAGCGGACCCGTGGATGTTTGGTGCCAAAACAGCTATTTTTTGTTACCTTGCCTCACAAAAAGTGTAATATAGAGCAACCAAAAATCATATGTACCCTAAAATAATACCAACAAACTGCAAACTTATCCCGTAGTTTCCAAAATGTGGTCTTTTTTTGGAGTTTCTACTCTAGGGGTGCATAAGGGGTTCTTCAAATGTGACATGGCAACTTAAAATTATCTCAGTCAAATCTGCCTTCCAAAAACCATATGGTGTTCCTTTTCTTCTGCACCCTGCCGTGTGCCCGTACAGCAGTTTACGACCACATATGGGGTATTCCTGTAAACTACAGAATCAGGGTAATGAATATTGAGTTTTGTTTGGCTGTTAACCCTTGCTTTGTTACTGGAAAAAATGGATTAAAATGGAAAATCTGCCAAAAATAGTGAAATTCTGAAATTTCATCTACATTTTCCTTTAATTCTTGTGGAACACCTAAAGGGTTACCAAAGTTTGTAAAATAAGTTTTGAATACCTTGAGGGGTGTGTTTTCCAAAATAGGGTCACTTTTGTGGAGTTTCTACTCTAGGGGTGCATCAGGGGGGCTTCAAATGTGATATGGCAACTTAAAATTATCCCAGTGAAATCTGCCCTCCAAAAGCCATATGGTGTTCCTTTTCTTCTGCACCCTGCCGTGTGCCCGTACAGCAGTTTACGACCACATAGGGGGTGTTTCTGTAAACTACAGAATCAGGGTAATAAATATTGAGTTTTGTTTGGCTGTTAACCCTTGCTTTGCTAATGGAAAAATTTATTAAAATGGAAAATCTGCCCAAAAAGTGAAATTCTGAAATTTCATCTACATTTTCCTTTAATTGTTGTGGAACACCTAAAAGGTTACCAAAGTTTGTAAAATCTGTTTTGAATACCTTAAGGGGTGTAGTTTCTAAAATGGGGCCATTTATGTGTGGTTTCTATTATGTAAGCCTCACAAAGTGACTTCAGACATGAACTAGTCCTTAAAAAGAGGGTTTTGGAAATGTTATGAAAAATTTCAAGATTTGCTTCTAAACTTCTAACGTCTCAAAAAAGAGAAAATGTCATTTACAAAATGATCCAAACATGTAGTAGACATATGGGAAATATAAAGTAATAACAATTTTAGGAGGTATCACTATCTGTTTTAAAAGCAGAGAAATATAATTTTTGAAAATTGTGAATTTTTTAAATTTTTTAGTAAATTTGGTATTTTTTTAAAAAATAAAACAGTTTGACTCAAAATTACACTGTCATGAAGTACAATATGTGACAAGAAAACAATCTCAGAATGGCTTGGATAAGTAAAAGCGTTTTTAAGTTATCACCACATAAGGTGACACGTGTCAGATTTGTAAAAAATGGCCGGGTCCTTAAGGTGAAAAATGGCCGGGTCCTTAAGGTGAAAGATGGCCGGGTCCTGAAGGGGTTAACTATATTAATTTCCCTATCACGGATGCAGTGCAGGTGTACCTCACACCAAAAATGGGTGTATGTCACCCACCGATCTAACAGAGAGATTAACTATTATATTTTTGTGTCAGGGGTATAAAGATAGTGCATTGCACCCACAAAAAGATCGCTATAGGTCACCCACAGAATAAATCGCCAGATGAGATTCCTAACACTCTCCCTCACTTCAGCTGCCTGCTTCCTGTCCCTGCACTACTCAGAGCTGATGGGCGGTGCTACATGTGATCCAGCTTGTATAGAGGCTGGGTCACATGATGGACCAGCCAATTACAGCCATGCCATTACTAGGCATGGCTGTGATGGTGTCATGCCCCACTCTGATGATGTGCGGAGGTCGGCCAGGATAGCAGCACGAGTTTAGTGTTTGTTTTGGAGCCGTGCTGGATCCGCCTCTCATCAGGTGCACTGGGTGGGGTCATTAGTTTAAATAGCACACCATCCCAGTGCTCTGAGCGGATTATAGGAATCATTGTGGTCTTGGAAGCTAGGAAGGAAGGTTGTCTGTCTGTTCGAGCTCAGAAAGATAAGTGTGATTTCAAGTTTGGTTGTTTTGTGTCATCTCTCCCATCCAGGTTCTGTGCGAGCAGGCTGCTCCTATTTCCCCTCTTCACCATCTCAGGGAATTTAGGGTGTTTTTAGCCCAGGCACGGGGACACATCATACCTACCATAAAGGTCTGTATGTGGGCTGAGCAGTGCAGGGAAAGACGTCAGGGATTAGCTAGGAGGTGACCCTTCTCCTGTCTCTCGCCCAGAGCCTGGTTGGAGGGTTATCTGTGAGTCTGAGTGCACGCCCGCCGTGACATTATAATCCGCCATACTGTGACTGCCATTGCTCTGCGGTTTTTTGATGGCGTCAATTAAAGCACTGGTTGACCGCTTGCAGGGGCTATCCCTAGAGGTTGTGGAGCTACGTGGTTCGGTCACACGGTGTCAGAATGCCCTGGCAGCTGGTGCAGGTCAAATTTGTGTGGAGCCTAAAGTGGCTCTTCCTGATCGATTTTCAGGAGGTACGGAGGACTTTATCAGTTTTAGATAATCCTGCAAATTGTACTTTCGGCTGCGTCCATCGTCGTCAGGTGATGAGAGTCAGAGGATAGGTATAATTATTTCTCTGCTTAAAGGGGACGCGCAATCCTGGGCCGTTTCTCTGCCACCTGGTTCTCGGGCCCTCCGGTCGGTGGAGGAATTTTTTAAGGCTCTGGAATTAATCTACAATGACCCAGATCGGGTCTCGATGGCAGAGTCGAGGTTACGTAATTTGTTTCAGGGGGATCATACTGCAGAGGCTTACTGTGTTGAGTTTAGGAGGTGGGCTACTGAATCAGAGTGGAATGATCCCGCGTTACATAGTCAGTTTTGTCAGGGGTTATCTGAAAGATTAAAGGATGCCCTTGCTTTTCATGAATACCCAGACTCTTTGGAGAATGCCATGTCTTTAGCAGTACGGCTAGATAGACGTATCAGAGAGAGGTATAGGGCTCCCTCCGCGCAAGGTATCCCTTCTGTGAGTGGTTTCGTCTCTACTGCCTCCCCGGGTGATGCTACAAGTAACTCTGGGGTAGCGGAGGATCCCATGCAGTTGGGCCAGGTTTCTTGCCATTCTGATAGTAGAGACTTTAGGAAAGTGCACAAACTATGTTACTATTGTGGAAAGAGGGGTCATTTTATTTTTTCTTGTCCTTATGTTAAACCACAGGTGGAAGAGAAAAAGAAAAAAGAAAAAAAAACCTGCCCTGACACTTGGTAGTATGAATGGTGTGGTGGAGCAGGCAGGTATGCAAGCTCCCTGCAGTTCCCGTTTTCTCCTTCCAGCTATGTGTCACGAGGGTGTCAAGAGCCACGTCTGACTCCGTTATACCCGGGGTCAGGAAGTCGCAGCGGGTGGCTGCGCGCTCTATGTCTAAAGATCACGTTGTTTCTTAGTGATTGTTTTCTGTGTTTGCCTTGCAATCCTTTTTGTCTCACTCAGGGATCCGTAGCTTCTCCTCCTCAGCTGTTTCTTGTCTGCCACTCCCAACCTCCTTGCCTGGACTTCTATACTGACCCACTGGAGCTGTGAATCCTGGTTGTTGTTCCAGAGTGCTACCCTCCGGATCCCTGTTGGGCTTTTTGTTGTCTCCTGTTGTCGCCCACCTGGGATTATATGTTTAGTCTGTATTGTCTGTCCTCCCCTTGGTGTTTTCCTTTAGAGCTAGTGGTGCGGACTAGTGTTCCCACCGCCCTGTTCACTATCTAGGGCTCATCTTAGGGAAAGCCAGGGTTTTAGGCACGTGATCGGCGTACGGGTGAGGAACCCGTCTAGGGACGTCAGGGCAGCCAGATGCCAGCCGCAAGGTGAGTCAGGGGTCACCACCTTCCCTCTCACTTGGGCAGGGCCCTCCTCTTTCCCTCCCTCTGTGTCACGTATGTGATAGTCACGCCGATCGTGATACTATGGTAGCGCTAGAGTCAAAAAGAAATTTTGTTGAAAGTATTCCTTGATTGTGGTGCTGGGGTAAACCTAATTGACTTTCTTTTCCTTCAAAATCTAGGACTAAGTACTTGCACTTTAGAGAACGAGATTTGTGTTTTTGCAATTAATTCTTCCCCTCTTTCTAAAGGAGCCTTGCTCACATTGTTCATGGGATTCATTTAAGGGTGGGTGATTCACATGTTGAAATTATTTCTTGTTTTGTCATGAAGGATTTGCCAGCTCCTATAGTTTTGGGGTTGCCATGGTTGACTAGACATAACCCAATTATAGACTGGAAAGCGAGACAAATTATTGGTTGGAGTGAGTTTTGTTCGGATAATTGTCTTGGCACAACTATCTCTGGTGTGTCCATTACGGCTTTACCTCAGTATCTCTCAGATTTTGCAGATGTCTTTTCGGAGGGTGGGGCTCAGGAATTGCCCCCTCATCGAGACTATGATTGTCCAGTTAATCTCATTCCGGGGGCTAAGTTGCCAAAGTCTCGGCTTTACAACCTCTCTCAACCCGAAAGAGAGGTCATGCGAAAGTATGTCGCTGAGAGGTTGGCAAAGGGTCATATTAGACCATCTAAGTCTCCAGTGGCAGTAGGTTTGTTCTTTGTGAAGAAAAAGGATGGATCACTGAGACCGTGTTTGGATTTCCGGGAATTGAACCGTATTACAGTCCGGGATCCATATCCCCTGTCTTTGATCTTTGATCTTTTTGATCAGATTGTTGGAGCCAAGGTGTTCTCCAAGTTGGATTTGAGAGGGGCCTACAATCTGATCAGAATCAAGGAGGGGGATGAGTGGAAAACGGCTTTCAATACGCACGAGGGTCATTTTGAGAACCTGGTTATGCTTTTTGGATTGACGAACGCGCCAGCAGTATTTCAGCGATTCATCAATGACATTTTTCATCATTTGGTGGGGAGGTTCATAGTAGTTTACCTGGATGACATTTTAATTTATTCTCCTGATCTGAAGACCCATCAGGATCATGTGAGACAGGTTTTGACGATCCTTCGGGAGAATAAATTATATACCAAATTGGAGAAATGTTTGTTTGCGGTGCAAGAGCTTCCGTTCTTGGGATACATGCTTTCTGATTCCGGTTTTCGTATGGACCCCGAAAAGGTCCGGGCGGTTCTGGAGTGGGACCGACCAGAGAATCAGAAAGCTTTGATGTGGTTCTTGGTGTTTACAAATTATTATAGAAAATGTATTTCGAATTATTCTACCATAGTAAAACCTCTCACTGATATGACCAAGAAGGGCGCCGATGTCTCTGTCTGGTCGGATGAGGCATTGCAGGCCTTTTCGGCTATTAAGGAGCGTTTTGCGTCTGCTCCCATTCTGGTGCAGCCGGATGTGTCTCAGCCATTCGTAGTGGAGGTTGATGCATCAGAGGTGGGGTTTGGAGGGGTGCTGTCACAGGTTTCATCTCCTGGCAAGTGGGTCCCGTGTGCCTTTTTCTCCAAGAAGCTCTCGGTCGCCGAGAGGAATTATGATGTTGGAGATAGAGAGTTGTTGGCTATCAAGTTGGCCTTTGAGGAATGGCGTCACTGGTTAGAGGGGGCGTCTCACCCCGTTACGATATATACAGACCATAAGAATTTGGCTTACCTGCAATCTGCCAAGCGTCTGAACCCTAGGCAGGCCAGATGGTCACAGTTTTTTACCAGGTTTAATTTTGTGGTTACCTTTCGCCCAGGGGTCAAGAACGTCAAGGCAGATGCCTTGTCTCGCAGCTTTCCTGGGGGAGGTGATTTAGAGGATCCTGCGCCGATTTTAGCGGATGGGGTGGTGGTCTCCGCTCTGTACCCTGAATTGGAGATGGAGGTGTTGGAAGCCCAGGAGGGGGCTCCTGGTTCTTGTCCCCCAGGGAGGTTGTTTGTTCCTGAGGGCCTACGATACAAGGGGTTCAAGGAACATCAAGATACTGTCCTCTCTGGACATCCTGGTGGTAAGTCCACCTGTGATCTAGTATCCCGGAGGTTCTGGTGGCCAGGGTTACGTAAGAGTATTGAGAATTACGTGACAGCTTGTGAAACCTGCTCTCGGTCAAAGGTTGCTCATACTTGACCGGCTGGTTCACTTCTTCTATTGTCTATTCCGTGTCGTCCTTGGACGCATTTGTCTATGGACTTTATTACGGATCTGCCGAGTTCCTCCGGGAGAACAGTGATTTTGGTGGTAGTTGACCGTTTCAGTAAAATGGCTCACTTTATACCACTAACTAGTCTGCCTAACACTGATTTTTGTGGATAATATTGTGAAATTGCATGGTGTTCCTTCGGATGTGGTCTCTGATAGGGGCACACAGTTTGTCTCCAGGTTTTGGAGGGCGTTCTGCTCTCAGCTTGGCATTCAACTTTCATTCTCTTCGGCTTTTCATCCGCAGTCGTAAGGTCAGACGGAGCGTACCAATCAAAACCTGGAGACCTACTTGAGGTGCTTTGTGGCTGAGAATCAGGAGGACTGGTCCTCATTCTTGTCCTTAGCAGAGTTTGCGTTGTATAACCGTAGGCAGGAGTCCACGGGTAAGTCACCATTTTTTGGCGCATACGGTTTCCATCCTCAGTTTGGTACCTTTTCTGGGACTAGAGTTCCTCTGGGATGCCAGATGAGGAGAGATTCTCCTCTGCCTTATCCTCCATCTGGCGGAGGATTCAAGGGAATTTGGAGAAGATGGGTGAGAGGTATAAACGAATGGCTGACAAGAGACGTGTGACTGGTCCAGACCTGTGTGTGGGTGATCTGGTGTGGTTGTCCACTAAGAATATCAGATTGAGAGTGCCATCTTGGAAACTGGGTCCAAGATTTATTGGTCCGTATAAAATGTCTGCGGTGATCAATCCTGTAGCGTTTCGGTTGGATCTTCCACAGACTTGGAGGATCCATGATGTGTTCCACAGGTCTTTACTAAAAAAAGTGCGTGAGTCGAGGGAAACATGGAGTTTGAGATCTCCAGGATTCTCGACTCTAGAGTTCTTCGGGGTTCCCTTCAATACCTGGTGCACTGGAGGGGATACGTCCCTGAGGAGAGGATGTGGGTTCCGGTGTTGGATGTCAACGCCAGCCGACTGGTGAGGGCTTTTCATAGGTCCCATCCGGATAGGGTTGGTCTGGGGTGTCCGGAGGTCACCCGTAGAAGGGGGGGTTACTGTCATGCCCCACTCTGACAATGTGCGGAGGTCAGCCAGGATAGCAGCACGAGTTTAGTGTTTGTTTTGGAGCCGTGCTGGATCCGCCTCTCATCAGGTGCACTGGGTGGGGTCATTAATTTAAATAGCACACCATCCCAGTGCTCTGAGCGGATTATAGGAATCATTGTGGTCTTGGAAGCTAGGAAGGAAGGTTGTCTGTTCCAGCTCAGAAAGATAAGTGTGATTTCAAGTTTGGTTGTTTTGTGTCATCTCCCCCATTCAGGTTCTGTGCGAGCAGGCTGCTCCTATTTCCCCTCTTCACCATCTCAGGGAATTTAGGGTGTTTTTAGCCCAGGCACGGGGACACATCATACAATACAATAAAGGTCTGCATGTGGGCTGAGCAGTGCAGGGAAAGACGTCAGGGATTAGCTAGGAGGTGACCCTACCCCTGTCTCTCACCCAGAGCCTAGTTGGAGGGTTATCTGTGAGTCTGAGTGCACGCCCGCTGTGACATTTGGCTTCTAAGTGCCCACAGCTTAAAAGCTTGTTGATTGGCTGCCCTGCAGACTTTTAACAAGCTTTATTACAGACCCGAACACCGAACCCGAACTTTTGCAGCAAAGTTTGGGTTCGGGTCCGGGTACTCAAGCTCACAAAGTTCGATACGGACCCAAACTTTGCAGTTCAGGTTCGCTCAACACTACTCCTTATCCTTTCCCTACACTATGAATGATCTTTCCATGAACTGCTCAATAATTTTTTTGTGTGAATAAAGTCTATCATGATCACTGTCCCTAGCGCCTGTCATGTCTCTCTCTGCACTAAGTTCACTGGAAAATGGCAGACACCGAGCAGGCTGAGACTTTTTATAGGGCTGTGACATCACAGGGCTGGCTGGCTGCTGATTGGCTGCATGCATGGCATTGTGGGTGGTCCCTTGTTCCCAGAGTTCTTACTTCCTCGTTCTAACATGTGCAGCAGCCATTTTAGAAAAAATGTGATTCATTACCACGAAGCGTGAGGAAATTTGTACTTCGGGACAAATCAAATTTTTCCTGAAATTCGGATCGAATTCCACTTTGTCAACTTCGATTCGCTCATCTCTATTGATGACCAATCCTGAGGAAAACCCCTTTGGAGCAACATTGAGGTCAAAGCCGAAGAGCAACCCTGAAGGAAAGTCTTAAGAGCAACCCTGAGGTAAAGGGCTCATGCACAATTTGTGGTCCAGAATGCATGGGCAACATCCGTACGGATTCTGAAGACGGATCAACTTGAATGGGTCCGTGATCTTTCCTCACTTACAAAAATAGAACATGTTCTATTTTTTTGTGGTGCGTAGGCACGGAGAGAAACCCCACAGAAGCACTGCTTCCGTGATGTTCCGTGCCTCCTTTACGAACCACTCCTTGCGGACCAACTCAAGTGAAAGAGTCTGCATCCGTGATATGGTGAGCACACGGTCAGTGCCCGCATATTGTGGACCCGCTGTTTGTGGGCCGCAATACAGGCACGGCTGGGCAACGGCTATGTGCATGAGCCCAAACGCTGAGGAGCAACGCTGAAGTAAAGGAGCAACCCTGAGGTAAGAACTGAAAAATCGCATTCCAAGAGCTATAACTTTAGTTTTTTTTTATCAGTGTACCTGTATGAGGGCTTATTTTTTGCAGGACAAGTTACAGTTTTTAATGCACCATTTTGGGTACATGTAACAATTGATTGAGGCCAGCTGTCTAGCTTACACCCCTTTGTTTACGTCAGTAAAAAGGTGTTTTAGTGGTCACTTAGGGTCCATTCACACGTCTGCAAAATGGGTCCGCATCTGTTACGCAATTTTGCGGAACAGGTGCGGACCCATTTGTTTTCCATGGGGCCGGAATGTGCTGCCCGCATCCGCATTTGCGGATCCGCACTTCTGTTCTGCAAAAAATAGAACATGTCCTATTCTTGTACGCAATTTCGGACAAGAAAAGGCATGTGCGGTCCGCAAAATTTGGAACGCACATTGCCGGTGTCTGTGATTTGCGGATCCGCAAAACACATATGGACGTCTGAATGGACCCTAAGGAGTTAAAGAACAACCATAAAGTAAAGGCTGAAGAGCAACTGAAAGATAAAAGCTGAAGAGCAACCCTGAACTAAAGGCTGAAGAGCAAACCCTGAAGTAAAGGCTGAAGAGCAACTGCAAGATAAAAGCTGAAGAGCAACCCCAAAGTAAAGGCTGAAGAGCAACCCCAAAGTAAAGGCTGAAGAGCAACCCCAAAGTAAAAGCTGAAGAGAAACTGCAAGATAAAAGCTGAAGAGCAACCCCAAAGTAATAGCTGAAGAGCAACCCCAAAGCAATAGCTGAAGAGCAACCCCGAAGTAATAGCTGAATTGCAACCTTGAAGTAGAGGCTGAAGAGCAACCCCAAAGTAATAGCCGAAGAGCAACCCCAAAGTAATGGCTGAAGAGCAACCCCAAAGTAATGGCTGAAGAGCAACCCCAAAGTAATGGCTTAAGAGCAACTGTGAGATAAAAACTGAAGAGCAACACTGAAGGAAAAGCTGAGGAGCAACCATGAAGTAAAGACTAAAGAGCAATCCTGAAGTAAAGGCTAAGGAGCAACACTGAAGTAATTGGGGTGCACAACCTTTTCTGGTCTGAAAGCCACATTGTCAACCTGCACCCCTCCCAGTGACCATGGTAAAACTTAAAGCGGTATTCTTGTCTGAGACAATGATGGCATTTTTCAATGATTGACAGTCACAAGAGAGAATCCAGGAGTCTGTTACCGATCGCCTGCACCCCCCCCCCCCCCCCAGAGATGACACAACACCACCAAATCTCTGTAGCCTTTTATTACAAACTTTAGAGTTTTTATAAAATCTGAAAATCACATGGAGGAGCTTCTGAGGAGAACCCCGATGGTGGCCAGGGCTGCGGCGAGGACGGTGTAGGTGGCCTTGATGCTGCTGGTTCCGCTGGTGTTGCACAGGTCGGTGTTGCAGCAGGACACTTTTGTTGAGACCACAACAGCGTTAAATCCGGTTTCTGCACAGACTGCGGTACAAGTCTTAGTAATGGTGGCGGCAGAGAGACTCCCTACAGGAGGGGAGAGAAGACAATCAGGAGATGACCACAGAACGGAGGTCTCTACTGTAAGAGTGGTCACACTGTGGAGGTCTCTACTGTAAGAGCGGTCACACTGCGGAGGTCTCTACTGTAAGAACGGTCACACTGTGGAGGTCTCTACTGTAAGAGCAGTCACACTGTGGAGGTCTCTACTGTAAGAGCGGTCACACTGTGGAGGTCTGTACTGTAAGAGAGGTCACACTGTGGAGGTCTGTACTGTAAGAGCGGTCACACTGTGGAGGTCTGTACTGTAAGAGCGGTCACACTATGGAGGTCTGTACTGTAAGAGCGGTCACACTATGGAGGTCTCTACTGTAAGAGCAGTCACACTATGGAGGTCTGTACTGTAAGAGAGGTCACACTGTGGAGGTCTGTACTGTAAGAGCGGTCACACTAGGGAGGTCTGTACTGTAAGAGCGGTCACACTGCGGAGGTCTCTACTGTAAGAGCGGTCACACTGCGGAGGTCTCTACTGTAAGAGCGTCACACTGTGGAGTTCTCTAATGTAAGAGCAGTCACACTATGGAGGTCTGTACTGTAAGAGCGGTCACACTATGGAGGTCTGTACTGTAAGAGAGGCCAAACTGGAGGTCTGTACTGTAAGAGCGGTCACACTGTGGAGGTCTGTACTGTAAGAGCGGTCACACTGTGGAGGTCTCTACTGTAAGAGCGGTCACACTATGGAGGTCTCTACTGTAAGAGCGGTCACACTATGGAGGTCTCTACTGTAAGAGCAGTCACACTGTGAAGGTCTCTACTGTAAGAGCGGTCACACTATGGAGGTCTCTACTGTAAGAGCGGTCACACTATGGAGGTCTGTACTGTAAGAGCGGTCACACTATGGAGGTCTGTACTGTAAGAGCGGTCACACTTTGGAGGTCTCTACTGTAAGAGCGGCCACACTGTGGAGGTCTCTACTGTAAGAGAGGCCACACTGTGGAGGTCTGTACTGTAAGAGCGGTCACACTATGGAGGTCTCTACTGTAAGAGAGGTCACACTGCGGAGGTCTGTACTGTAAGAGCAGTCACACTATGAAGGTCTGTACTGTAAGAGCGGTCACACTATGAAGGTCTGTACTGTAAGAGCGGTCACACTGTGGAGGTCTCTACTGTAAGAGAGGTCACACTGCGGAGGTCTGTACTGTAAGAGCGGTCACACTTTGGAGGTCTGTACTGTAAGAGCGGTCACACTATGGAGGTCTCTACTGTAAGAGCGGTCACACTGTGGAGGTCTGTACTGTAAGAGCAGTCACACTGTGGAGGTCTGTACTGTAAGAGCGGTCACACTGTGGAGGTCTGTACTGTAAGAGCGGTCACACTGCGGAGGTCTGTACTGTAAGAGCGGTCACACTATGGAGGTCTCTACTGTAAGAGCGGTCACACTGTGGAGGTCTCTACTGTAAGAGCGGTCACACTGTGGAGGTCTCTACTGTAAGAGAGGTCACACTGTGGAGGTCTCTACTGTAAGAGTGGTCACACTGTGGAGCTCTCTACTGTGAGAGCGGTCACACTATGGAGGTCTGTACTGTAAGAGCGGTCACACTATGGAGGTCTCTACTGTAAGAGAGGTCACACTGTGGAGGCCTGTACTGTAAGAGAGGCCACACTGTGGAGGTCTCTACTGTAAGAGAGGTCACACTGTGGAGGTCTGTACTGTAAGAGAGGCCACACTGCGGAGGTCTCTACTGTAAGAGAGGTCACACTGTGGAGGTCTCTACTGTAAGAGCGGTCACACTGTGGAGGTCTCTACTATAAGAGCGGTCACACTGTGGAGGTCTCTACTGTAAGAGCAGTCACACTGCGGAGGTCTGTACTGTAAGAGAGGCCACACTGCGGAGGTCTCTACTGTAAGAGAGGTCACACTGCGGAGGTCTGTACTGTAAGAGCGGTCACACTCTGGAGGTCTCTACTGTAAGAGCGGTCACACTGTGGAGGTCTCTACTGTAAGAGCGGTCACACTGTGGAGGTCTGTACTGTAAGAGCGGTCACACTATGGAGGTCTCTACTGTAAGAGCGGTCACACTACGGAGGTCTGTACTGTAAGAGCGGTCACACTGCGGAGGTCTGTACTGTAAGAGCGGTCACACTATGGAGGTCTGTACTGTAAGAGCAGTCACACTGTGGAGGTCTCTACTGTAAGAGCGGTCACACTATGGAGGTCTCTACTGTAAGAGCAGTCACACTATGGAGGTCTCTACTGTAAGAGCGGTCACACTATGGAGGTCTGTACTGTAAGAGCGGTCACACTGTGGAGGTCTCTACTGTAAGAGCGGTCACACTGTGGAGGTCTGTACTGTAAGAGCGGTCACACTGTGGAGGTCTGTACTGTAAGAGAGGTCACACTATGGAGGTCTGTACTGTAAGAGCGGTCACACTGTGGAGGTCTCTACTGTAAGAGCGGTCACACTGTGGAGGTCTCTACTGTAAGAGCGGTCACACTATGGAGGTCTCTACTGTAAGAGCGGTCACACTGTGGAGGTCTGTACTGTAAGAGCGGTCACACTGTGGAGGTCTCTACTGTAAGAGCGGTCACACTATGGAGGTCTCTACTGTAAGAGCGGTCACACTGTGGAGGTCTGTACTGTAAGAGCGGTCACACTGTGGAGGTCTCTACTGTAAGAGCGGTCACACTGTGGAGGTCTCTACTGTAAGAGCGGTCACACTGTGGAGGTCTCTACTGTAAGAGCGGTCACACTATGGAGGTCTCTTCTATACAGACTGTCACAATTAATTGAATTTGGTAAAAAAGAAAAATCTGGATCAGAACATTTAGTAAAAATTGTAAGTTACTGCAAGAAAACTGCAATATCAATGATATCTGATGGCACTCTGTCTGTCTCTTCCTCTCCCTGTCTCTTCCTCTCCCTGTCTCTTCCTCTGTCTGTCTCTTCCTCTCCCTGTCTCTTCCTCTCTCTGTCTCTTCCTCTCTCTGTCTCTTCCTCTTTCTCTGTATCTCTTCCTGTTCACCCTCTATTAGCTATGCTTTCTCTTTCTCCCCATCACCTCTTTTCTCTCTTTCTCTTCTTCCATTTCTCTGTCTCTTCCTCTGTCTGTCTCTTTCTCTCTCTGTCTCTTCCTCTTTCTCTGTATCTCTTCCTGTTCACCCTCTATTAGCTATGCTTTCTCTTTCTCCCCATCACCTCTTTTCTCTCTTTCTCTTCTTCCATTTCTCTGTCTTTATCTCTTTCTCTCTCTCCCTCTGTCTCTCTCGCTGTCCCTCTCCCTTTTCCTATCTTTTTCCTTCTCTCTCTCTCTATACCTCTCTCTCTTTCCTCTCTCTCTATATCCCTCCCTCTATCTCTCTCTCTTTGCCTCCGTCTGTCTCTCTATATATGTCTCTTTTTCCCTCCCTCTGTCTCTCTGTTTCTTTTTCCCTCCCCCTTTGCCTCCAACTCTCTCTTCTACCATCTCTCTCTTTCTCCTATTCTCCTTTCTTGCTCTCTTTCCCTCTCCCTTTTCCTCTCTCTCTCTCTCTTTGTCACCCTCTGTTACTCTCTGTCTCTCTCGCTGTCCCTCTCTCTACCTCTGTCTATCCCTCTCTCCCTCTCTCTTTCTGGCCCTCTCTCTGTCTCTCTCTGTCTTTCTGACCCTCGCTTTGTCCCTCTCCCTCTCTCTCTCTCTGCCCCCCTATTCTGTCTCTATCTCTGCCCCTGTCTCTGTCTCTCTGCCCCTCTCTCTCTCCCTTTCTCTCTCTCTGTCTCTCTGCCCCTCTCTATCCCTCTCTCTCCCTCTCTCTCTCTCTCTATTCCTCTCTCTGCCCCTCTCTCTCCCTCTCTCTCTCTATGCCTCTCTCTGCCCCTCTCTCTCCCTCTCTCTCCCTCTCTCTCTATTCCTCTCTCTGCCCCTGTCTCTCCCTCTATCTCTGCCCCTGTCTCTGCCCCTCTCTCTCTCTCTCTCTGCCCCTCTCTCTCCCTCTCTCTCTATTCCTCTCTCTGCCCCTGTCTCTCTCTCTCTCTCTCTCTCTGCCCCTGTCTCTGCCCCTGTCTCTGTCTTTCTGCCCCGTCTCTCCCTCTGTCTCTGCACTCTTCCTGATCGCAGCCCCCTGGATGGTGTACTGTGGACCCCAGATTGCGGCACTCACCGATTCCGCCGGACACCACGGAGGTCATGCAGCTGGTGTCCGTGGCGCTGCAGTTGGTCGCCGTCATGCATTTGCTGTTGCTGCTCTCAGATGAGCACGTGTAACAGGTCAAGGAGTAAACTGCAAGAGACAAGCAGGACGGCATAAAGTATCCATGGAGGCTGGGAACTACAACCCCCAGCATGCTCTCTCAACCCTTGCAGATCCTGGAACAGGTGTGGCCCTTGGGGCCCTGCCAGGATGAAAAGGTTGCAATAAAAAGAATAGAGACACGTTCACAAGTCACATGATAGTTATATCTCTTTCTGGGAAAGCTGGGTGACAGTCGGTGACCCTGGCAGCTCCCCCAGGGGTCGTCACCCAGCTCTGCCAGGGGTCGTCACCCCGCGCTTCCAGGGGTCGTCACCCAGCTCTGCCAGGGGTCGTCACCCAGCTCCCCCAGGGATCGTCACCCAGCTCCCCCAGGGGTCGTCACCCAGCTCCGCCAGGGGTCGTCACCCAGCTCCGCCAGGAGTCGTCACCCAGCTCCCCCAGGGGTCGTCACCCAGCGCTGCCAGGGGTCGTCACCCAGCTCTGCCAGGGGTCGTCACCCAGCTCTGCCAGGGGTCGTCACCCAGCTCCCCCAGGGGTCGTCACCCAGCTCCCCCAGGGGTCGTCACCCAGCTCCCCCAGGGGTCGTCACCCAGCGCTGCCAGGGGTCGTCACCCAGCTCCCCCAGGGGTTTTCACCCAACTCTGCCAGGGGTCGTCACCCAACTCTGCCAGGGGTCGTCACCCAGCTCTGCCAGGGGTCGTCACCCAGCTCCCCCAGGGGTCGTCACCCAGCGCTGCCAGGGGTCGTCACCCAGCTCTGCCAGGGGTCGTCACCCAGCTCCGCCAGGGGTCGTCACCCAGCTCAGCCAGGGGTCGTCACCCAGCTCGGCCAGGAGTCGTCACCCAGCTCTTCCAGTGGTCGTCACCCAGCTCTGCCAGGGGTCGTCATCCAGCTCTGCCAGGGGTCGTCATCCAGCTCTGCCAGGGGTCGTCACCCAGCTCTTCCAGGGGTCGTCACCCAGCTTTGCCAGGGGTCGTCATCCAGCTCCGCCAGGGGTCGTCACCCAGCTCTGCCAGGGGTCGTCACCCAGCTCTGCCAGGGGTCGTCACCCAGCTCTGCCAGTGTTCGTCACCCAGCTCTGCCAGTGGTCGTCACCCAGCTCGGCCAGGGGTCGTCACCCAGCTTGATGTAACTCTGTCTGATGTCACTTCCTCTTTAGATCAATATAAAAAAAATACATAAAAAGCTATTGTTGTGGACACTTGCAAGTTTTCAAGCAAGGTCAAAAACAGCAAAAAATAAAATAAAAATATCTGTGAGACGCCAGAAAAGGAGACAAAAACACCAGACCTGGAGCACGTCGTGGTTGCAAATATATTTTTTTTTTAATAAAAAAAATGCATTTTTGAGTTGAATTTAGCCTTCCCCATAGATTAGTAGCCGACATCTAAAGGTGACTTCTTTTTTTGCCTAAATCACTGCAAAAAGCACCCCTTAAAATACCCCAAAGAAGCTGCCATGACACAAAAATTGTTTTTTTTTTTTTGTGTTTTATATGACTTTTTAACCCAACGCTTCAAGATGCTGCATTAAAACATAGACTAAAAAATGCATTAAAAACACCACTAATAATAAGACGCTTCAGCAAACATCTGGAGTTGCCGCATTTCCCACTTACCTGCACCAGTGCAGAGAGCAGCGACCAGGAGGAGGCTTGTGTAGGCGGCCATGGCTGTGAGGCGGCGGAGGTTACAGGTAACTGCAGACACGTCTCAGCTGCTCCTTATATACGGTGTCCAGACCTGTAATTAGAGGTCAGTTTGCCGCAGCTTGTTGTGGTTACCCTATTGTAGTTGCCGTAGTAGCACAAGTCTGACTGGACACCAGTGACCACTGGGCTGTATTCACACAATAGGACGACACAGTGACGGGGGGCTGATGTACGAGGTGTCGGCACGTGATCTGTACAGTCCGCAGCCACAGGATGATGTCCGTCCGCTGTATCATGGAAATCGTCACATAAAGTTTACTTTGATTTCTATTTTGTTACAATGTTACAGTAATAATAGAACAATGTATCTATAGCATCGCCCGTGTCCTGACCGCCCTGCAGAGACCGGAGGGGGGGCGGAGGGGGGGGACACTTTGGCCTCTCATTTAGTATTTTCCACTAGTTCTGTGCGCGTCTCCTGATCCCCCCGATCACTGACTCCTCCAGAGGACACGTTCATGTGTTTGCACGACGGCTTTAGTCCGGCCGATCATCAGTATATTTGCCGGGTTGTGGCCGGATCTCCACCGCTCCCCATTATGGTTAAGACATTCAGGCAGCGCCCGACCATGCTGGGTCCACAAGCTCCGCAGGCGGTACCGGATCTCTGAACACTAGTGTGAAACTAAAAATACTGATGTAAAATACTGACCAAAGCCTTCCGGCTTGTCCTTTAGACCAGTGTTTCCCAACCAGTGTGCCTCCAGCTGTTGCAAAACTACAACTCCCAGCATGCCCGGACAGTCTTTGGTCGTTCGGGCATGCTGGAAGTTGTAGTTTTGCAACAGCTGTAGGCACACTGGTTGGTAAACACTGCTCTAGACTCCTCCTGACACCTTCTTACATTTCCAGAATCCTTTTGGCTCCTCTAGAGTTCTCCTGACAACTTTATATACCTTCTGAGTCTGACATGACACCTGACTTACTTCTCTAGATCTTCCTGACACTAACTAAACCCTCCAAAGTCCTCTTGACACCGAATGACTCCTCCATAGATCGCCTGACACCCTCTGACTCTTCATGACTGCTCTATAGTCCTCCTAACAGCCCCCCGACTACTCCACCTTTTTGATAACATCGACTGATAAGGATGATGGTGGTGATGATGAGGGCAGGCTTGGACTGGGCCACAGGGGAGCAGGTGTATCCCCTAGTGGGCCCCTCAGGCGGAGTGGCCTCTCAGCCCCCACCCAGAGCACGAGTGGTGCGTGGCACATTACAGTCTACCCTACATACAGACAGGCAGCAGACGGACTCGGCATCCATATTATAAACAGGTAGATTATACACAGTCGAGTCCCATTATCATGACCACAAGATAATATCCACAGTGACCGCCGTGTACAGCACAGACAGCAGCTAGACAGGCCCGGAGTGACTCCATAAGGTCCTGGTCGGTTGTCACAGGTTTTTGGAGCCATGCTGACTGCAGTGCATCCCACAGCTGCTGACTCAGCAAAGAAGACAACCCTCTACCAATCAGGGGAGTCCAATCCAGATACTGCCTGGAAAATTGAAGCCTTTTCTGCCGACACAAGGTCATAGAGGAGCAGTGACCGTCTGTGTGCTCCGGAACCCAATACCCGGTATAGGGTTCTCTGAAGACCCTGAGGGCCTGCAATACAAGGTGTTCAAGGAACATCACAATACTGTCCTCGCTGGACATCCTGGTGGTAAGTCCACCTGTGATCTAGTATCCCGGAGTTTCTGGTGGCCAGGGTTACGTAAGAGCATTGAGCATTGTGTGACAGCTTGTGAAACCTGCGCTCGGTCAAAGGTTGCTCATACTCGACCGGCTGGTTCACTTCTTCCATTGTCTATTCCGTCTCGTCCTTGGACGCATTTGTCTATGGACTTTATTACGGACCTGCCGAGTTCCTCCGGAGAACAGTGATTTTGGTGGTAGTTGACCGTTTCAGTAAAATGGCTCACTTTATACCACTAACTAGTTTGCCTAACGCTAAGACTCTTGCGCAGTTTTTTGTGGATAATATTGTGAAATTGCATGGTGTTCCGGAGCGTACTAATCAAAACCTGGATACCTACTTGAGGTGCTTTGTGGCTGAGAATCAGGAGGACTGGTCCTCATTCTTGTCCTTAGCAGAATTTGCGTTGAATAACCGTAGGCAGGAGTCCACGGGTAAGTCACCATTTTTTGGCGCATACGGTTTCCATCCTCAGTTTGGTACCTTTTCTGGGACTAGTTCCTCTGGGATGCCAGATTCTCTTCTACCTTATCCTCCATCTGGCGGAGGATTCAAGGGAATTTGGAGAAGATGGGTGAGAGGTATAAACGAATGGCTGACAAGAGACGTGTGACTGGTCCAGACCTGTGTGTGGGTGATCTGGTGTGGTTGTCCACTAAGAATATCAGATTGAGAGTGCCATCTTGGAAACTGGGTCCAAGATTTATTGGTCCGTATAAAATGTCTGCGGTGATCAATCCTGTAGCGTTTCGGTTGGATCTTCCGCAGACTTGGAGGATCCATGATGTGTTCCACAGGTCTTTACTAAAAAAAATATGTGAGACCGGTGGAACCATCGCCATTGCCTCCTCCTCCTGTTCTAGTCGAGGGGAACTTGGAGTTTAAGATCTCCAGGATTCTCGACTCTAGAGTTCTTCGGGGTTCCCTTCAATACCTGATGCACAGGCCCTGAGGAGAGGATATGGGTTCCGGCGTTGGATGTCAATGTCAGCCGACTGGTGAGGGCTTTTCATAGGTCCCATCCGGATAGGGTTGGTCCGGGGTGTCCGGAGGTCACCCGTAGAAGGGGGGGGTACTGTCATGCCCCACTCTGACGATGTGCGGCGGTCGGCCAGGATAGCAGTACAAGTTAAGTGTTTGTTTTGGAGCCGTGCTGGATCCGCCTCTCATCAGGTGCACTGGGTGGGGTCTTAGTTTAAATAGCACACCATCCCAGTGCTCTGAGCGGATTAAAGGAATCATTGTGGTCTTGGAAGCTAGGAAGGAAGGTTGTCTGTTCCAGCTCAGAAAGATAAGTGTGATTTCAAGTTTGGTTGTTTTGTGTCATCTCTCCCATCCAGGTTCTGTGCGAGCAGGCTGCTCCTATTTCCCCTCTTCACCATCTCATGGAATTTAGGGTGTTTTCAGCCCAGGCACGGGGACACATCATACCTACCATAAAGGTCTGCATGTGGGCTGAGCAGTGCAGGGAAAGACATCAGGGATTAGCTAGGAGGTGACTCTTCCCCTGTCTCTCGCCCAGAGCCTGGTTGGAGAGTTATCTGTGAGTCTGAGCGCACGCATGCCGTGACATTTGGCTTCTAAGTGCCCACAGCTTAAAAGCTTGTTGATTGGCTGCCCTGCAGACTTTCAACAAGCTTTATTACAGACCCGAACACCGAACCCAAACTTTTGCAGCAAAGTTCGGGTTCGGGTCCGGGTACTCGAGCTCACAAAGTTCGGTACGGACCCAAACTTTGCAGTTCAGGTTCGCTCAACACTACTCCTTATCCTTTCCCTACACTATAAATGATCTTTCCATGAACTGCTCATTATTTTTTTTGTGTGAATAAAGTCTATCATGATCACTGTCCCTAGCGCCTGTCATGTCTCTCTCTGCACTAAGTTCACTGGAAAATGGCAGACACCGAGCAGGCTGAGACTTTTTATAGGGCTGTGACATCACAGGGCTGGCTAGCTGCTGATTGGCTGCATGCATGGCATTGTGGGTGGTCCCTTGTTCCCTGAGTTCTTACTTCCTCGTTCTAACATGTGCAGCAGCCATTTTAGAAAAAATGTGATTCATTACCACGAAGCGTGAGGAAATTTGACTTCGGAACAAAATCAAATTTTTCCTGAAATTCGGATCGAATTCCACTTTGTCAACTTCGATTCGCTCATCTCTATTGATGACAAATCCTGAGGAAAACCCCTTTGGAGCAACATTGAGGTCAAAAGCACCTTTGATGACCTCATAGACATGTGACCAGTAAGATTGTAATCTAAGGTCCTTTCTCCTAAGAGAAATCGCAGCTCTCACAGTTCGCTGCCTGGAGTGTCAGCAGGCAGGCATGGCAGCCCCCCACCTGTGTAGCTGACAGCCTGACACCCGGGGCAGTGGCCAGCAGGGCTCAAGAGGCAGCTGCCTTGGGCCCCCAACTAGCAACTGGGCCCGGGGCAGCTCCCCTTTTTGCCCCTTGTTAAAGACGGCCTATAGAGTGTATAATGCCTCCCTATTAAAGATGACTGGACCCGTGGATGTTCGGTGCCAAAACAGCTATTTTTTGTTACCTTGCCTCACAAAAAGTATAATATAGAGCAACCAAAAATCATATGTACCCTAAAATAATACCAACAAACTGCAAACTTATCCCGTAGTTTCCAAAATGTGGTCTTTTTTTGGAGTTTCTACTCTAGGGGTGCATAAGGGGTTCTTTAAATGTGACATGGCAACTTAAAATTATTTCAGTCAAATCTGCCTTCCAAAAAACATATGGCGTTCCTTTTCTTCTGCACCCTGCCGTGTGCCCGTACAGCAGTTTTCGACCACATATGGGGTATTTCTGTAAACTACAGAATCAGGGTAATAAATATTGAGTTTTGTTTGGCTGTTAACCCTTGCTTTGTTACTGGAAAAAATGGATTAAAATGGAAAATCTGCCAAAATAGTGAAATTCTGAAATTTCATCTACATTTTCCTTTAATTCTTGTGGAACACTTAAAGGGGTTACCAAAGTTTGTAAAATAAGTTTTGAATACCTTGAGGGGTGTATTTTCCAAAATAGGGTCACTTTTGTGGAGTTTCTACTCATGGGGTGCATCAGGGGGGCTTCAAATGTGATATGGCAACTTAAAATTATCCCAGTGAAATCTGCCCTCCAAAAGCCATATGGCGTTCCTTTCCTTCTGCACCGTGCCGTGTGCCCGTACAGCAGTTTACGACCACATAGGGGGTGTTTCTGTAAACTACAGAATCAGGGTAATAAATATTGAGTTTTGTTTGGCTGTTAACCCTTGCTTTGCTAATGGAAAAATTGATTAAAATGGAAAATCTGCCCAAAAAGTGAAATTCAGAAATTTCATCTACATTTTCCTTTAATTGTTGTGGAACACCTAAAAGGTTACCAAAGTTTGTAAAATCTGTTTTGAATACCTTAAGGGGTGTAGTTTCTAAAATGGGGCCATTTATGGGTGGTTTCTATCATGTAAGCCTCACAAAGTTAATTCAGACCTGAACTAGTCCTTAAAAAGAGGGTTTTGGAAATGTTATGAAAAATTTCAAGATTTGCTTCTAAACTTCTAACGTCCCAAAAAAGAGAAAATGTAATTTACAAAATGATCCAAACATGTAGTAGACATATGGGAAATATAAAGTAATAATAATTTTAGGAGGTATCACTATCTGTTTTAAAAGCAGAGAAATTGAAATTTTGAAAATTGTGAATTTTTCCTAATTTTTAGTAAATTTGGTATTTAAAAAAAAAAAAAAACAGTTTGACTCAAAATTACACTGTCATGAAGTACAATATGTGACAAGAAAACAATCTCAGAATGGCTTGGATAAGTAAAAGCATTTTAAAGTTATCACCACATAAGGTGACACGTGTCAGATTTGCAAAAAATGGCCGGGTCCTTAAGGTGAAAAATGGCCGGGTTCTTAAGGTGAAAGATGGCCGGGTCCTGAAGGGGTTAACTATATTAATTTCCCTATCACGGATGCAGTGCAGGTGTACCTCACACCAAAAATGGGTATATGTCACCCACCGATCTAACAGAGAGATTAACTATTATATTTTTGTGTCAGGGGTATAAAGATCGCTATAGGTCACCCACAGAATAAATCGCCAGATGAGATTCCTAACACTCTCCCTCACTTCAGCTGCCTGCTTCCTGTCCCTGCACTACTCAGAGCTGATGGGCGGTGCTACATGTGATCCAGCTTGTATAGAGGCTGGATCACATGATGGACCAGCCAATTACAGCCATGCCATTACTAGGCATGGCTGTGATGGTCTCATGCCCCACTCTGATGATGTGCAGAGGTCGGCCAGGAGAGCAGCACGAGTTTAGTGTTTGTTTTGGAGCCGTGCTGGATCCGCCTCTCATCAGGTGCACTGGGTGGGGTCATTAGTTTAAATAGCACACCATCCCAGTGCTCTGAGCGGATTATAGGAATCATTGTGGTCTTGGAAGCTAGGAAGGAAGGTTGTCTGTCTGTTCCAGCTCAGAAAGATAAGTGTGATTTCAAGTTTGGTTGTTTTGTGTCATCTCTCCCATCCAGGTTCTGTGCGAGCAGGCTGCTCCTATTACCCCTCTTCACCATCTCAGGGAATTTAGGGTGTTTTTAGCCCAGGCACAGGGACACATCATACCTACCATAAAGGTCTGTATGTGGGCTGAGCAGTGCAGGGAAAGACGTCAGGGATTAGCTAGGAGGTGACCCTTCTCCTGTCTCTCGCCCAGAGCCTGGTTGGAGGGTTATCTGTGAGTCTGAGTGCACGCCCGCCGTGACATTATAATCCGCCATACTGTGACTGCCATTGCTCTGCGGTTTTTTGATGGCGTCAATTAAAGCACTGGTTGACCGCTTGCAGGGGCTATCCCTAGAGGTTGTGGAGCTACGTGGTTCGGTCACACGGTGTCAGAATGCCCTGGCAGCTGGTGCAGGTCAAATTTGTGTGGAGCCTAAAGTGGCTCTTCCTGATCGATTTTCAGGAGGTACGGAAGACTTTATCCGTTTTAGAGAATCCTGCAAATTGTACTTTCGGCTGCGTCCATCGTCGTCAGGTGATGAGAGTCAGAGGATAGGTATAATTATTTTTCTGCTTAAAGGGGACGCGCAATCCTGGGCCTTTTCTCTTCCACCTGGTTCTCGGGCCCTCTGGTCGGTGGAGGAATTTTTTAAAGCTCTGGGATTAATCTACAATGACCCAGATCGGGTCTCGATGGCAGAGTCGAGGTTACGTAATTTGTTTCAGGGGGATCATACTGCAGAGGCTTACTGTGTTGAGTTTAGGAGATGGGCTACTGAATCAGAGTGGAATGATGCCGCATTATGTAGTCAGTTTTGTCAGGGGTTATCTGAAAGATTGAAGGATGCCCTTGCTTTTCATGAATACCCAGACTCTTTGGAGAACGCCATGTCTTTAGCAGTACGGCTAGATAGACGTATCAGAGAGAGGTATAGGGCTCCCTCCGCGCAAGGTATCCCTTCTGTGAGTGGTTTCGTCTCTACTGCCTCCCCGGGTGATGCTACAAGTAACTCTGGGGTAGCAGAGGATCCCATGCAGTTGGGTCAGGTTTCTTGCCATTCTGATAGTAGAGACTTTAGGAAAGTGCACAAACTATGTTACTATTGTGGAAAGAGGGGTCATTTTATTTTTTCTTGTCCTTATGTTAAACCACAGGTGGAAGAGAAAAAGAAAAAAGAAAAAAAAAACTTCCCTGACACTTGGTAGTATGAATGGTGCGGTGGAGCAGGCAGGTATGCAAGCTCCCTGCAGTTCCCGTTTTCTCCTTCCAGCTATGGTGGCGATAGAGTTAAAAAAAATTGTTGAAGTATTCCTTGATTGTGGTGCTGGGGTAAACCTAATTGACTTTCTTTTCCTTCAAAATCTAGGACTAAGTACTTGCATTTTAGAGAACGAGATTTGTGTTTTTGCAATTGATTCTTCCCCTCTTTCTAAAGGAGCCTTACTCGCATTGTTCATGGGAATCATTTAAGGGTGGGAGATTCACATGTTGAAATTATTTCTTGTTTTGTCATGAAGGATTTGCCAGCTCCTATAGTTTTGGGGTTGCCATGGTTGACTAGACATAACCCAATTATAGACTGGCAAGCGAGACAAATCATTGGTTGAGTTGAGTTTTGTTCGGATAATTGTCTTGGCACAACTATCTCTGGTGTGTCCATTACGGCTTTACCTCAGTATCTTTCAGATTTTGCGGGTGTCTTTTCGGAGGGTGGGGTCAGGAATTGCCCCCTCATTGAGACTATGATTGTCCAGTTAATCTCATTCCGGGGGCTAAGTTGCCAAAGTCTCGGCTTTACAACCTCTCTCAACCCGAAAGAGAGGTCATGCGAAAGTATGTCTCCGAGAGTTTGGCAAAGGGTCATATTAGACCATCTAAGTCTCCAGTGGCAGTAGGTTTGTTCTTTGTGAAGAAAAAGGATGGATCACTGAGACCGTGTTTGGATTTCCGGGAATTGAACCGTATTACAGTCTGGGATCCATATCCCCTGCGATTGATCTCTGATCTTTTTGATCAGATTGTTGGAGCCAAGGTGTTCTCCAAGTTGGATTTGAGAGGGGCCTACAATCTGATCAGAATCAAGGAGGGGGATGAGTGGAAAACGGCTTTCAATACGCACGAGGGTCATTTTGAGAACCTGGTTATGCCTTTTGGGTTGACGAACGTGCCAGCAGTATTTCAGCGATTCATCAATGACATTTTTCATCATTTGGTGGGGAGGTTCTTAGTAATTTACCTGGATGACATTTTAATTTATTCTCCTGATCTGAAGACCCATCAGGATCATGTGAGACAGGTTTTGACGATCCTTCGGGAGAATAAACTATATGCCAAATTGGAGAAATGTTTGTTTGCGGTGCAAGAGCTTCCGTTCTTGGGATACATGCTTTCTGATTCTAGTTTTTGTATGGACCCCGAAAAGGTCCGGGCGGTTCTGGAGTGGGACCGACCAGAGAATCAGAAAGCTTTGATGCGGTTCTTGGTGTTTACGAATTATTATAGAAAATGTAATTCGAATTATTCTACCATAGTAAAACCTCTCACTGATATGACCAAGAAGGGCGCCGATGTCTCTGTCTGGTCGGATGAGGCATTGCAGGCCTTTTCGGCTATTAAGGAGCGTTTTGCGTCTGCTCCCATTCTGGTGCAGCCGGATGTGTCTCAGCCATTCGTAGTGGAGGTTGATGCATCAGAGGTGGGGGTTGGAGCGGTGCTGTCACAGGGTTCATCTCCTGGCAAGTGGGTCCCGTGTGCCTTTTTCTCCAAGAAGCTCTCGGTCGCCGAGAGGAATTATGATGTTGGAGATGGAGAGTTGGCTATCAAGTTGGCCTTTGAGGAATGGCGTCACTGGTTAGAGGGGGCGTCTCACCCCGTTACGGTATATACAGACCATAAGAATTTGGCTTACCTGCAATCTGCCAAGCATCTGAACCCTAGGCAGGCCAGATGGTCACTGTTTTTTACCAGGTTCAATTTTGTGGTTACCTTTCGCCCAGGGGTCAAGAACGTCAAGGCAGATGCCTTGTCTCGCAGCTTTCCTGGGGGAGGTGATTCAGAGGATCCTGCAACGATTTTAGCGGATGGGGTGGTGGTCTCCGCTCTTGTAGTGTCCCACTAGGTAGAAGTGGGCACTACACAAGGGTCAATTGGGTAGCGTGTACTTTTACTCACAAGGGACAGTGATATTGTATTGATCTATGCATTTAATGTAATTTACTGTGTGTTTTACATGCAATGTTTCCCCTGTCATATGCTTTGCAGGCCTAGTGGGGTGTAATTTAGACATCCCAGACACTAGAGGGAGATAGGGAGCCCCTAGTATAAATGTCCAGGCCCAGACAGGGAGTGGTTAGGTCATAGTCAGGAGTCTGTGGAGACAGAAGTGAGAAGGCACCAGCCCGAGATATGCTGAGGGCCTCCTCCTGACATGCAGCTGGACAGTCCTGGTTCCTAGCTGTACCAAGAGGCTAGAAGGATTACAGCCTGCTTGGAGACCGAGTGTATTCCAGGGGACTAGAGGAGTTACCTCGTCAGCCTGAAGCTCCTGAGGCTAAGGATAGCTCAGTCGAGATACCCCAGTAGTAGGACAGCACCTCCTGGGAGAAAACCTGCAGTTACCCTCAAGTCAAGCAGAGACAGTGTCATCAACACAGATAAGTAATCTAATGGGCAGAGGAACTATAAAGTAGTAAAGCAAGAATCCATACGAGAGGAAGATATATTTACCAAGGATTTAAGCCAGCATTCAGGCATCCGGGCCTTGGGGTAGAAACCAGACAGGAGTTCTAAAAGAACAGTGTACACTATTTCTGAGGAAAGGTACAACCTGATTCTGAGTGTATTGTGGATTTACCCTCTGAGTATCTTGCACCGAATTATACCTGCCAGTATTTGTATTGAGGCCTGCTTGTGAAGTACTTGATATAAGGAACTGCATTACCATCTTGATGTATAAAGTTGGACTGTTGTCACCAAGTAAAGCAACGTTTGGTTCACTATACCATCTGTGTACCTCACTTATTGCTACTGAAAACCGGTGTGCCACCGTCACAGGCACTGGCGTCACGAACCTTAAAGGGACCTTGCCTCAGGCACTCTAAACACCTGCAACAACCAGGGCACCTCACCCAACATCAGGCCAGGTCTCTACACCCAGAGTGTGCCCCAGAGGAATTAGTGTCTGCCTCTCATTCACTGCTACATGCCTGCCCAGGGTCCTCCAGAAAGTGAGTAACCCTCGATTGCCCATACCGTGACCTCACTGTCGCTATACCCTGCAGGTCTGGCGTGTTGCATATATTGGCGTCATGAACAGGATACGATCATTCCTGCGCCATTGCGGATATAAAAACTGTGTGCTGTTTTATTGCCTTAAAGTGACAAGCCCTAATTGTTTTATTGAAAATTGCTGGGCCAAAGTGAACTGTGATAATTGCGGTGGGAAGATTGTATTGTATGGACTGTTTTCTGCTTGTTTAAGTCACAGCTTGCTGTCAGTGAATAGACAGCGATTTTGCCCAAAGATGGCCGCTTAGCTTGTCTGGATTTGTTTGCTGCGTCATCTTCATACTGAATTGGCGGTAAAAATTGGCGCCTTCTGCTGAAAAGTGCGGGAAAGGCTAGATGTCCGCGCCACCGCCCTGTCTGGAAATTTACATGTCTGCAGAAATGGACTCCGCCTCCCCCATACTGGAGTACCTGGGGGGCGGCCTCCCAGTGCAATGGGAGGATCTGTCTGAAATTGTTGGCGCCACCCTGTCGCTCTCCAGAGAAGGATCGAGCAAGTTGGAGAGTGAAGACTGCTCTTCTGGGATGTCTGCGCCCGATCTGCTAAAAATGAACTGTACTGGTGTAGAGCAAGAGGACGCTCCACCGGCCTACTCTCCGGGACCGGAGAGACCCACCTGCCCGCCACCGAGGACGCAACCGGAGACCTACTATGGCTCCTGGAGAGACTTTTTCCAGCCCTCATTCAAGTGGTCAGCGTTGATGGCAGAGATCCGGGAGGCCGCAATAAAGAAGACTACTAAAACTAAAATATACTATGAAGAACTGGCAAAGACCGTTCATGAGTGCCACACTGACACCCAACCCCGCCTGGAAAGGAGAATGGGGTTGGTTGTGGCCTTTGACAAGGACCGAGGCTTCGGTTTCATTAAAGACTATATCACCGGCAGAGACTTATACGTGAATCGGAGGTCCGTCAAGCGGAGTTACCTCCCAGAGCATCTGCATAACCTCCGCGAGGGAGAGGAAGTAGAGTTCACCCCTGCCGAGGGCCTGCGAGGCCCCTACGCCACTGCCGTGTCCCGTCCTAAAAAGAAAACGGAGGACTGGGACCTTGATGAGGACCACCCTGGCTGCGAGCGCGAACCTGTGCGCTCTCCAGAACCGGCCCATCATGCCTTTCAAGAACGGGGCTCCTTCATTGGCCCGAACGTCTTTTGGCAACCTACAGTGGTGGAGAAGAGGGTAAGCCCATGGCCCTCACCTGAGCTGCCTCGCAGGGAGAAGACTGTCCGTGAACTGCAAGATGCCGAGAGATTCCGTGCTGCCCTGGACAACATCCGAAGAGGAAGAAAAGCGGACGCCTCACCTGAACCTGCAGCGGCTGCGCAGGATGCGCCAACTCCTGTACAAGTGCCGGCGGCGACAGCGGAGGACAGCG
This sequence comes from Bufo gargarizans, assembly GCF_014858855.1. Taxonomy (NCBI): domain Eukaryota; kingdom Metazoa; phylum Chordata; class Amphibia; order Anura; family Bufonidae; genus Bufo; species Bufo gargarizans. The sequence goes on along the minus strand of NW_025334185.1, from coordinate 3,227 downwards.
ATCCCGACTCCGAAAGCCTGGACGACCAGATCGTGCGGCTGGAGAAGAAACTGCGTGAGCTGCGCCAGATTGCCTCCGCCAGGATCCAGACTCCACCTGACCTGAAAGAGAAAGGGACTTAAGGACTCGGACGTCTCCGGGTCTGAGGTGAGAGTACCTGTCCCTTCCAGCCGGCCCTCTTTAGTGTCAGCACCTGCGGTGAGGTCTTCCTACGCTGTGCACCGGCGCACAGAGCCAGTCGTCCAGGAACCCACCGGACCGCTTGCAGCAGCGGTACCCAGGCCAGTGCAGCAACCTCCAATTGCCATGCCTGCACCGGTGCGGTCAGCAACCCTGATTACCCCTAGGCCTATGGGGCCAATACCTATTAGGGGTCCGTTCATGCTGCAGTTGCCCCCCAATACAGTGTTGTGGGCACATCCGCCTGTTGATCCTCAGTACAGGCCCAGTCTACAAATGGAGCCAGGGAGCACCACTGAGATGCCAAGTGGATTTGACTTGCCCCTGTGAATTGGCCTGCTAGGCCATTGATTTGATTTATTTTGCCAAGGGACCCTAAGTAAAGTGGATTAACCCTTTCAGGACAGGAGTCCTTCGTTGTTTTGGCCCTCTGTTGCTGCTGCCAGTTACCCACGGCTCAGTGGTAATGGTCGGCCACTGAAATACCAATTGCAGCAAGGCCATATTGTTTACAGGACCTCCTGCCTGCTTTCTCAGAGTGAAGAAAAATCCCAGTTGTGCCTATTTTGTGAATGTTGCACCTTTAACCCTTTAACCCCCTTTTCAGGTTGATTAAGGGTATTGCAGCACTTATTTTATGTATGCCATTTAAATAATGTGGACTATTTGTATGTGCTGTCACTTTTATTATGCAACTCAAATTAAAAGAATGCGCCCAGGGATAGACTCTAATGCACCAGAGCCTCTGAGATTTTGCTACCATTTTAAAGAAATGTGCCCAGAGATGGACTCCACTATATGCGAGCCTCTGTGATCCTATACCTCCAACCTAGCTGTCTTTGATACTTGCTGCAGATAAGAAAGGAACCTGGGTACGGACTCATGTTTGTTCTTTGAGCCTCCAAGAACTTTTAAATTGTTTTACATTTTTTCTACTGTTCTATTATGGACACTTTGCACTTAAAGTATTATTATGGACTATCCTGGTATTTATTGTTACGCTGTGCCAGGTCAGCGCCCCTGTTCCCTTACATGTATCCTGAGAGAAGAGAACGACGCCCCTTTTCACCGAACTTGCTCCTTAGCCAGTGGAACTGCCTGATATATATATGTATTTTTCGCAAATGTAGATGTATTTTCCTGCTTTGCCTTATTTTTCTATTACAGGTGCAGTATCCAGCTGGGCAGGGCCTCTTCCATGTTGCGCCGAGGACGGGCAACGTCATAGCGTGGGGGTATGTAGTGTCCCACTAGGTAGGAGTGGGCACTACACAAGGGTCAATTGGGTAGCGTGTACTTCTACTCACAAGGGACAGTGCTATTGTATTGATCTATGCATTTAATGTAATTTACTGTGTGTTTTACATGCAATGTTTTCCCTGTCATATGCTTTGCAGGCCTAGTGGGGTGTAATTTAGCCTCCCAGACACTAGAGGGAGATAGGGAAGCCCCTAGTATAAATGTCCAGGCCCAGACAGGGAGTGGTTAGGTCATAGTCAGGAGTCTGTGGAGACAGAAGTGAGAAGGCACCAGCCCGAGATATGCTGAGGGCCTCCTCCTGACATGCAGCTGGACAGTCCTGGTTCCTAGCTGCACCAAGAGGCTAGATGAGTACAGCCTGCTTGGAGACCGAGTGTATTCCAGGGGACTAGAGGAGTTACCTCGTCAGCCTGAAGCTCCTGAGGCTAAGGATAGCTCAGTTGAGATACCCCAGTAGTAGGACAGCACCTCCTGGGAGAAAACCTGCAGTTACCCTCAAGTCAAGCAGAGACAGTGTCATCAGCACAGATAAGTAATCTAATGGGCAGAGGAACTATAAAGTAGTAAAGCAAGAATCCATACGAGAGGAAGATATATTTACCAAGGATTTAAGCCAGCATTCAGGCATCCGGGCCTTGGGGTAGAAACCAGACAGGAGTTCTAAAAGAACAGTGTACACTATTTCTGAGGAAAGGTACAACCTGATTCTGAGTGTATTGTGGATTTACCCTCTGAGTATCTTGCACCGAATTATACCTGCCAGTATTTGTATTGAGGCCTGCTTGTGAAGTACTTGATATAAGGACTGCATTACCATCTTGATGTATAAAGTTGGACTGTTAAGTAAAGCAACGTTTGGTTCACTATACCACCTGTGTACCTCACTTATTCCAACTATAAACCGGTGTGCCACCGTCACAGGCACTGGCGTCACGAACCTTAAAGGGACCTTGCCCCAGGCACTCAAAATACCCGTAACATCCAGGGCACCTCATCCACCATCAGGCCTGGTCCCTACATACAGAGTGTGCCCCAGAGGAACCGTGTCTACCTCTCCTTCACTGCCACATGCCTGCCCAGGGTTCTCCAATACAGTGAGCAACCCTCGTTTGCCCATAACCGTGACCTCACTTCGCTATACCCTGCAGGTCTGGCGTGTTGCACTCTGTACCCTGAATTTGAGATGAAGGTGTTGGGAGCCCAGGAGGGGGCTCCTGGTTCTTGTCCCCTTGTTTGTTCCTGAGGGCCTGCGATACAAGGTGCTCAAGGAACATCACGAAACTGTCCTCGCTGGACATCCTGGTGGTAAGTCCACCTGTGATCTAGTATCCCGGAGGTTCTGGTGGCCAGGGTTACGTAAGAGCATTGAGAATTACGTGACAGCTTGCAAAACCTGCGCTCGGTCAAAGGTTGATCATACTCGACCGGCTGGTTCACTTCTTCCATTGTCTATTCCGTCTCGTCCTTGGATGCATTTGTCTATGGACTTTATTACGGATCTGCCGAGTTCTTCCGGGAGAACAGTGATTTTGGTGGTAGTTGACCGTTTCAGTAAAATGGCTCACTTTATACCACTAACTAGTTTGCCTAACGCTAAGACTCTTGCGCAGATTTTTGTGGATAATATTGTGAAATTGCATGGTGTTCCTTCGGATGTGGTCTCTGATAGGGGCACGCAGTTTGTCTCCAGGTTTTGGAGGGCGTTCTCTCTCGGCTTGGCATTCAACTTTCATTCTCTTCGGCTTTTCATCCGCAGTCGAATGGTCAGACGGAGCGTACTAATCAAA